>NC_087135.1:11500000-11792500 GCF_030705265.1 Helicoverpa armigera
TATGTTAAAGTTGACTTCCAAAATAAGTGTAGGTATCTGAATGAAGTGAGATTTTTTTTAAAACGATATAAAAAAGGAAATATAAATCGTTTGTATAGTATCATGCGTCAATAAAACGCCTTTGTGCAACTCACGCAAATGGGCGAGGCGTGCGCTTGCGCAGGGTGTAGACACGTGCTGTTGTCGACCAATAAGGTCGCGGGTTAATATGTGCTTATGTATTTAGGTAGGTATACCTAGCACAACTGCATAAATCATTTTTTTATATCAAAAGTTAATTTAGTTTAAAGTGGCTTAAAATATGAAAACAGATATAGGCTTTTCAGATATAAGTTTTGCTTCGTTTAATTTAGGTAAATAGCTAATGTAAAAAAATAAGCAACTAAATGCAAAAATGTACGACTGAAATATTCTGTCCTTTTATAAAATATCATCATCCCTTAGCGACGAGGTATCTAAAATCAATCTTGCACACAATAAGCAGCTTCTGCAAAAATTCCAGAACACTAAAACAAAAGAATTGAAACAACAGGTAACGGCTATATAGTTAATCCCCGTCGCTGCCCGCTACAGCTAGAGTTAATCCCCCGGCTTCGCTCATAAAACGACGATGGCATAATTGCCACTCTTTTTACCGACTAAAACATGTGCAATAAGTAGCGGCGAGTATAAACGACATTGGGAAATTTTTAATCCCCTTTCAAAATCATTTTATTGCGGATTGTATTATTTTCTAGCAGGAAAGTTGCAATTTTAGCGTCTAGGGCTTAGGGATTAAACTGTTAATCCTTTTTTAGGGATTTATGTTAAAAATGTGGGTTTTTGTGGTTTATTACCCAGGCAATGTTTTTTTACAGCAAGACTTTATCCATATTTCTGTATATTAGGAAATATCAAGGTAAATATTACCGAGGTCGCTGTTTGAAAGGGATATTTGGAATGAAGAAAAAATACATAAATTCGTCTATAAATTATATTTATATACCATGGTCAATTTACACAATATTTATCGAAAATCGTAATTCACACAATTGCACAAAATAAATACAATCAATTCATTATTAAATACTTAAATCTAAATCATTTGGTTTAGGAACTTCATTCTATTCAATATAATCTACATTAGGTACAGGCAACTTTTCAGGTTACAGAATATTATCTATTGACAACTATGTACAAGTTTATTACTAACACAGCTACACACTTAGTAGTCCAATCACTGAAGACATGTTCACTCAACACTCGCAGACCTGTCGGCATCGTCCACAGACGCCGGCGCTCAGTCTCGCTCGCAAATCCGCCATCTTCTTCTTCAGATACGTCACTTGGAAGGCCAGGCGAACTTCCCTCAGCTTCCTGCGATCCCTGCTCTGCTTAGCAGCGTAGTTGTTCCTCTCTCTTTGCTTCCTGTACGAGTCATCAGCAGCCTGGCTGGTCTGCACAGCGCGCCGCATCCTCGGGTTGTTCCCCAACAATGTTCCTCCGTTCTTCTCTGCCATCGCTCGCAGGGCGTCTCGCTCAAACGCCTGGTACTCCACGTCGTCAGACAGTGATTCTGAGTCGTAGAATTCCGGTGAGTCAGGCGGAGATGGCGCGGTTTGTTTGCCGTGTGACCAGCTCCCGATGGATTCAGGAGACATCGATGAAGGTACTGCATATGTCACGGGCTGGTATGGGTACGTGGCGTAGTACTGGGAGTCCGCGTATGTTGGATACAATCCTGATAGATTTGGGGACTGAGGAGCACTGCTGGCTGGAAGCGGAGATGCTCTCTCCGCTTTGACCGCGTGCGTGCTCAAGTCCAGGGCAGCTTCTTGCGCGTAAGGAGTCCACAGAGCCATTTTGACAACTTGTCCACTTGCCGTGCAAATAACGAATGGTGATCTATTTTGGCGCGCGAGTGTCGCTAAAAAGAGGCGGGGCCTGAGTGACCACCCCTGGTGGAAGGGTTGAATGCAGGTAGCCACCCTAACGGACCCGAGTGTGGGTGATTTATGGCTCGTCTGGTTTTTTGAATGGAGTAAATGAACATAACGTTATAGTGAAATTCGAGCCGAGTATTAACCGTAATTAGATAAGTTGGTCAAAATATTAATTAGGCACATAACTTTTAAAATAATCCCTTAATGAATTTGTTTACGAGTTTGGTTGCAAATTAAACTTTTTTAGCGACATAACAATAATTAACTAAAATTTCGAGTACCTATTTAGCTTGAAAACAGACAAACTGTAATTAACATAATTAGTTGTAAGTACACAATACCATTTTTTTAAATAAAATTTCGCGTTTTTAGATGTGTTTTTTTTTTTAGTTTTTCATTTGTAGGGTTTGAGTCATTTTGGTCTGGTTATCATAAAGAATTTCAAACGGGCGGTTTGCTACATGCTAATTAAATCAATTCCAGTTCCTTACTTCTGTCAGAGTTACCTAACTACCTATATTTCAACTTATTATTATTTGGATAATGTTATGAAATAGAACCATATTTATTTTACAGAAAAAAAAGGATAATTCGACAATTCTGACGCTGACCATGATCACATTGGTCACCCCCTGCGTCATCTAAATGAACGGATTGTATTACGGAACAAACACCATTTGGCCACAGCTGCATTGGATTTAACCACTTTCAGTTATTTTCAGTTCTATTGCCTAATAAATAGGAGATATTTTACTGTAGCTTAAAGTCAGGGAAAGGATTAGATCGTCACTCGGTTGTCAATTGCAGAACCCTTCCGCATTTACATTAGTTAACGTTGCCCTTATTATTATTTGGAAAAGAAGGCTTTCGGGATTTTTCTAGGCAACAGATTGGTCTTCTTGTTCTTATCGAGAGAGCTCCAGGTTTAATCACACAAGCTCCTGGTGTCAGAGTTTTCTCAAATCCGCCTGACAGCCTCTGACGTGGTATTGTAACAACGACTGCTGCTGAGTAGCATTCGGGGAAGCTAGCTTTACGTGCCCTCCCAAAAAAAGTGGTAAAAAGCTTTATGTACCTACGCTTCATCCTAGCTGAAACTATTTACACACATTTATATCAATCGGCACCTTACCGTCATCTAATCGCTATTTCAATAATATTTTGAAAATTAGTAAATTCAAAAGTTCTAAGGCATGCTACTAATTGATATTCATATCGGCCCGCATCGTTAGTACTAATCCAGTCGAAATATTTTTTTGGTTAGCGGATTAACTTCCCGATGTCGCTCTAATTTAGAACATTCAAACATTTTTAATCTTCACGTTTAATATTTTCTTTTAATCCCTGGATTACGGCGGCCTGACCTTAACTTGCTTATCTATTTTGCTGGCAATAAAACAAAAATGTTTACAACTCTCTATTAATAGCCAGAGGATTATAATCCCGTCTAGTTCGAAGATTATTTTATAGCCGAAAGCTGTCTTTTATTCATGGTATTAAGTTCCTTCTTTGGGCAATAAAACAGGGTAGACAAGTCAGGTAATGACGGACGTTTACTTATATTGTCTTCGTCTATTTTGCGCTACCTAGGTATGATTTTATACCTACTAGGCTCTGAAGATTATAGAATCTATGTTGGGGCTGAAATCAAGACTAGGTACATTTGACCATAGAACATCGGAAGTCGGAAGATACTTGCAGTAATATAATAGGGTGCTACAAAAACTGCACTGTGTCGGAACCGCGACAGTTGTTGACATTATTAACGCACTGATGATTTGTATGAAAGCGTGCGTCATGCGAATGAATATTCTTTGAAGTTATTATACTTAAGTGGTTCCTGGTTTTTTTGCGGATAGTTGTAAGTTTTCTGAGTAAGATATCAAAAAACGTCATCAAGTAGGTAAATTGAATCATAACTTCAAGAGACCTTGCATTGAGGTGCCTTCTCATACTAATTACTTAGTTACAAAGATGTGAATTAAATGCCTGTTTAAAATTCGATATCCCGTGTACAGTTGCATCCAGTTCCATTAAATAAATAAGGTTGTTATTTCTACGTATTTCTCACGTGAACGTAGCTGTAACAACATGGTCGTGTGGCGGGAACGGGTTCAACAAGCTGTCAACGTGACAATCTGCTAAAAGGATTCATGTTATCTTTGCGCACGCGCCTATCCTACTCGTTGTTATTAGGTAAATAATTATTGTAGAAGCTATATTCGATTTATTAGACGATTGGACATTATTTTTATAAAATAATGAAACTTAAGAATCATTAATTACGATTAACGCTCAATCCTTCTCCGTGAGAGAGAAGGCCTGTATTCAGCAGTGGGACGATAAAAAGGCACAGGCAAAAAGGCAGTGGGGCGTAACGTAACTTAAGAATCAGTACCTAAGGTCTTTCTATCCTCTTTGAGGAGTGGCTCGGGAGGAGTCACGGCGCCCTCACATACCGCATGACGCAGGTCCTCACCGGACACGGTTGTTTCGGGAGGTACCTGCACCGCATCGGTCGTGAGGAGGCGCCCGGGTGTCACCATTGTGCGGACAGCCCCGAGGACACGGTGGACCACACAGTCCAGGTGTGCCCCGCATGGGAAGGGCACCGCCGGGTCCTCGTCGAGGCTTTGGGCGGCGGTGACCTCTCGTGTCCGGCCCTGGTTCAGGCCATGGTCCGGGGCGAGAGGGAATGGGATGCCGTCGCCTCCTTCTGCGAAGCGGTCATGCTCGAGAAGGAGGAGGCGGAACGCCAGAGAGTTCGCACCTCTCATCCCGGCCGCCGCGCTGGACCAGGTAGACACCATGGGCGCCGGGTGTCGCAAGATGACTCCCGGCCACCGTAGGCGTGGGTCTGTGGGCGGTGACTTCGGGTGGCTCATCGTCCCTCTGTCTACTTAGACGACAGACCCGTGTCGACGGCGCGCGTTGTTCCACGCACTCCTCAAAGAGATGTCAGCAACCCCAGCGGGGCCCAGCAGGGCCAAGGCCTGCCGGGGCTGCGGGTTGTTCGAAAGAGATACCGCGGCCCTGGTACATAAAAGGCCTATGACGGAACACGACGGTTTTTAGTCAGTAAGAGTCTGACACTCTCTCACCGCTGCTAACCCACAGCGGGAGGGGTCATTTGATGATTTTTGACGTCGGAAAAAAAAAAAGGTCTTTCTATGATCATGATTAAAATAGAAACTCGGCCGGCAACTGTTTCGGCGTGCCAGTAATGAGATATACCTATGTAATTAAATAGATAGGTAGGTACTGTCAATATAAATAACAAAAATAAACGAATTTGAACTTGAGCTCTAGACCAATCGAAGGATGTCATGGCTTGTACCCAAATATCAGGAATCTGTTCTTGGATTTCGCTCTGAAACATCAATTTAGCGTATCTTAACTTCTAAGTTCTAAAGAATAATTTACTTCAAGATAGTCTAGTCGCCATTAAGTATAAAGCGTAAATAACGGTTATATTGTCTCAAAGAAAGTAGTATTTTGCAAACTCATAGCACGCCATTGTCTTCAGGGCTAGATAAAAGGGTTGTTCGGTCCTTTGCAAATGTCACACAAAGCGGATTATACAATTTGCATGTTGCGTTGGAAATATTTCTCGGAATGTTGACTTGTGCTAATTATTTGGTAACAAGCGTGACTGAGGCGAGACAAACATCGAGTGATGGTGTCCGTTATGTGCGCCAGGATTCTGAGGAAATATCTGGCTAGCTTGAAGTTCTTGGTGATATCAGTAATGAACGTACCTAGGTAAGTACTTAGTTAGCTCAAACGACTAACTAACTAATGACTGGGGATTCCTGCTTAATTATTTAAGTAAGTAACACCGCGTAGGAATCCTAACTTAAGACGTGTCCAGTAAATGTCCTTAGAATTGATGAATAATGCAATTTCAGATTATAATGTAGATATGCATGGATAATGCCATTCAAAACGGTTTTAAGGATTAGGTACACTTTTTAGCTTCCATGCCGACTTTGCGTAGGCACTGGCGTAGAAAATCCTTTAAACGTCTAAAGTATTGCGTCGTATATTGTCTATTAGTTAAAGGACATATTAGTGACAAATGAACACACATCTTTTATACACAATGAAGTTCATACCTTAGTGGCACAGCTTAAGGTTCAATGTCTGATAGCTGGTCGTCAGCGTAGGCGGTCTGTGTGCTCAAAAGATTTGGCGACAGACAGTCCTCACTGTTGTACAATAGTACAAAGACCACACAGCACTCTGATCTCTGGCTGAAGCAAAAAAAAACATTTTTTATGTACTTGTCTAATGATGCAAGATGATCCATGCAAATGTCACACAAAACTTACCTAAGCCACCCAATTTTTACCTAGCTTTTTACTTTTTCTTTTTATTTATTTAGTTTTCAGGATGATTTTCTTATATGAACTTTAATGTTATTGTATTTTCTTCTGTAGATCACTCAAACAATTAATAACTGTCTACTACCCTCAACAAAGAAGATGCGAAAAAATACATTTGTAAGTAGGACCTATGTGGGTACCTGAAAATATTTGCATATTTTTTTTAAAGTTATTTAATAAAATACAAAATCACATGTATTTTTAAATTGAAAAGTACAAAATATCGTTTGTTATCAATGCAAGATGTAAGTTATCTTCCGCCATCTAGTGTCCAGTAGCAGTACTATAAAGTATGAAACTAGAACGCAGATATCACAAATCTTTAGTTATCTGTATTACTTTATACATTATTTTAAGGTATGTTTTTACGATGAATGTTGATAATAGCGGTGATAACGATCTTTATTGAATTATGGCACTGAAATATTAATTACTTATTTATAATCCAAGATTTATACAAGATTCATGTCATTAAAAAGTTCGTGCAAACAGTTTGTTATCTGTGGTCGGCCATTTTGGATTTTGATAATCTGATTGACCGTAGAAACAATTTTGATGTTTTTCAACCTACCTGTAATTTTATTAGTAAATTAACGTTGCCGTTACGCGACATAATCGCGGCCCTTTTGCCACCGTCATCGCCTCGTGTGCCGCTCCTCTCCAAAGGGGTCAAATAGTGTCCATACGATCAGCTGTCACGTACTACTGACGTGTAGAACACAAACAAATCTTATATTTTGGGTTTGCTATGCTGTTTTCACGATGAACGGCACGTTTAACGAGCAGCTCGGGGGCGTAGCCGGGGTGTTCGAGCAATGGGGAGCCTGCGAGCAGACGGTGCTGGCGTGCACGCTGGCGCGGCGCGTGCCGTGGCCGGGCCTGAAGCTGGTGCAGCGCGCGGTGGAGGCGGCGCTGCGCAGCCACGTCGAGGACGAGCGGCTGGAGCGCGACGCCAACGATGAACTCCTGCTGGCCGGCCTGCTCACAGTGCGCGACGACGACGATGATGATGGTACGAACCTTTACTTGCATCTACATTCATGTTTTTGTTCATGTTTTCCACCTGGAAAGTAACTAGTCAAGTATTGTCAATGATAGAATTTACAAAGTAAGACTAGCTTTCTGAATACCTTCAATTTAATTCATGGAGTCGAAATTAAATTTTAATTTTGCCCTATGAGCTTAACATCATAGACTACCTTATCCACTGGATCGTTACCGACAGTGAATCGTGTATTTCCTTGGTCAAGCCTTATTTTTTATAATTTAAATGTCAAGTTGTTTCATCGCCTTATGTGAACAGCAACTTGGTGAAGTTAATTACTAAATTTTTGATGATTCTCACTTTGCACATAGTAAGAATAAGTTTTCTTTTGTATGTATATGTTTTAAAACAGCCATTCTGCCACTGCAAACAGATAGACAAAGTTAAATTTTTTACTAGAATTCTAGATAGTTAACTTTAGTTACTACCTACATGCAATAAAAGTTAGCACTCATTTGTTAATCCAAGGTTGCAATATCATATTAACGATATAAGCCTATTTAACTATCAATACAGAATTAATTTCTAATTTTCCTTATACCTACTACATTGATAGTTGATACTTATTCACTATCTGTGATCTGTGATGAATGATAACTTATTGCAATACCTTTATTGCACCGCTTACACAGATACTATAGATTACCCGTGTGAAATTACAAAATCTGTTCAGGAGTTCCAGAGATAATCCCTCTTATTGTTATTGAATATCGCCTACGATGTCATAAACACACAAACTTTACCTTTTAATAACATTGGCATAGATAAATCAAATGGAGGGTAATCTACAAGAAGTGAAGTTGAAAATGTTGGAATTAAAACAAAACTTTATCCCAGTTGCACATTGTTTGAACATTTGTGTCATTTCCTGTTTATCAATCACTAATTTGGATGTCCCCTTCGCCCAGTTAAGCTGTATAGATTGTAGGTGTGGTTATGTATCAAGTACACCTATGTCAATATTGTGATATAGATCAGATAGCAATTATTTTAGGAATATATCCATCCAATTTGTTTAGTAGGAAAGGAATTGTGGTAGTAGATTGTGTACCTAATAATTGTATTTGAAAGAGGTACACTTGCGACTTTGAGATTTGAAATCATATATTTCCTATTCTATTACATATTTTATTTTCACGAATACTTCTAGTTCTGCTTTTATAAAGCGAAATAAAAATAATTCTATATTATTCCCTCTCTTTGAGAATGATTTTCAGTTATTCCCACTTTTTCAAGGTGTACCATGGATGTTCATATAATTTAAATTTCTGGAGAGCGTCCTATAAATAAGCATTACTATCTCATTTATGTATTTACTTTGTTCACATGCTCATCCTTTTTCCATGTTTTTTTGTACAAGTGTTCATTTAAATAATGCAAAGATTTGTCACCAACACGTCAGTTACTCGAACCTGTCCTAATCCTAACCAACTTGCAATATCTCTATACCCAGGCTGCGAGCGCCTGCATCGCCTGCTAGGCCTTCTACCTCTGCTGCGCGTGGACAGTCAGCGATGCAAGGAGCTGTACGTAGCAGCGGCGCCGGCGCTAGTTCAACGCTGTGTAGACGCACCGCGCCGCAGCGCTGTCGTGCCCGAGCTGTGTCGACAGCTGCTGTGTTACCTGCTCGTCCATCCCGCGCTTACACATCACGATCAAGGGTAAGTTGCTTGTATGAGTTGGTACTTTTTTAAAAAGTTCAATGTACCCTCATGTTGGTGACATGATTAGTAAGCGGGAAAATCTGCTGTCTTATTCTTAGGTGAATCATTGCCATAATCACCGTACAAAGACGCGCAACCTTTTCCTTAATATTCAGCAGCTTTCATAAAATTTTTGTGTAATTACTAATCACTGATTAGTATTTCGCACCGTAAACAGATGACCTGTAGTTAGTACCTTCATTGAATTAATTATTAATTGTGTTTTCAGGATATTAAAACAATGGCTAATATACCTAGAGAATTATATAGCCGGCAACAGAACAGAAAACGTATGGAAACCAAGGATAGACCCCTGCCTTATGCCAGACTCAAACATTTGGGGCACAAACAGTACATTCAGACGGACTATCGGCAAGAACGTGGAGTTCCGAGGCATACTAGACTCTGTAGAGCACTACAGTACTGACATATTACAGGAATCATTCTCCAAAAACGGCCGCGATGTAGATATTAGTATAGAAGGAGAGAAATTAAATTTTGACGCGACGATAGCTCAGCCTAAGTCACAGAGATCGAATAGTTTGACGCCTCCTTCTAGTAATTTTATGCAGATGTCGTCTTCGGCGGAGAATTTGAGCGACGAGCCCTTTGTACAGAAGCCTCGGAGTTTCTCTCTGTCGAGTGAGCACAGTTTGAGTCAGTTACGGCCTATCAGTATAATGTACGGTACGACGGGTAGTGAGACGCGCTTGGACGACTTGCGGTCGCACAACTTCGGCAAGCACCCGGGCATGTCCAACGTGGCGCAGTGGCTGAAGAGCCTGCGCCTGCACAAGTACGAGTGGCTGTTCACCAACATGAGCTACGAGCAGATGATGACTATGGACGAGAAGTGCTTGGAGGAATTAGGTGAGTCATCGTAACATATTTTTACCCGACTGCCAAAGAAGGAGGGTAATGTTTTTTTGTATCTCATCAAGGTTGGTGTGCAATTGAATGCATTAATAAATTCAACTTTTTCCTCATAACAGTTACAAAGAATTGTTGTGACTTGCTAAGTAGGTGTAATAGCTAAAGTACCAGGATCATCGAAATGTTTTCTATTTGCAGTCTATGTTACAAATTGTTTCATTGTGCTGTTTCGTTTGACAATGACTCACGGAATATTAGCAGGTTATAGTTCAATTGAATCATTTTATTACTATATGGACAAAAGTTCTTTGCTGCAGAAACAAATTAAAAGTCAATGAATCATGTGTCATTGATTGAGTATGTACTTCTCATTCACTGGTCTGGGTTTTTTTTTATAAAATACAGTGTTTTGGAGGATATTGAAAGTTTTACCTCAACTTAGTCATGTATTTGAAAGAAATATTATTTGTGTACTTGCTAAAACCTTTTTCTGAATATTTTCATAAACAGATTAAAACATTAATTGAAGTAATAATGTTATATTCTTCTATTTCTTTAAAATATCAATGCAGGTAGTTTGCAAGCAACTGTTAGTTGTTAGGTCGGAAGGAAACTACTTTTGGAATGGGCAACTAGAATCAAACTAAGTAATATTTTTGACGTTCATATGTGCTTGTAAAGACCTAAATGAAATAAACGATTTGATTTTGACTTTGGTCCTGAGGATGTGAGATTTTTTGTTAATGGGTAATATCATGTTGACCAGTTTGGTTGAGCTAGTCTATGAGTAATCTGTATGTTGTGTGCTTAGGCGTGACGAAGGGCGCCCGGCACAAGCTGCTGCTGTCGATCAAGAAGCTGTCGGAGCGCGGCGCGGCGCTGGAGGGCGCGGAGGCCGAGCTGCGCGCCGGCCTGCCCGCCCGCGCCCTGCAGCGCCTGCGCCACGTGCTGCTCAGCCCCATGCCGCCCGCCTCCGACCTGCCCGCCGCCATCGTGCGGGCGCTGCACCTGGGTACGTACAGCTGTGTGTATGTCATGTGCTGCAGCGCCTGCGCCACGTGCTGCTCAGCCCCATGCCGCCCGCCTCCGACCTGCCCGCCGCCATCGTGCGGGCGCTGCACCTGGGTACGTACAGCTGTGTGTATGTCATGTGCTGCAGCGCCTGCGCCACGTGCTGCTCAGCCCCATGCCGCCCGCCTCCGACCTGCCCGCCGCCATCGTGCGGGCGCTGCACCTGGGTACGTACAGCTGTGTGTGATGTGCTGCAGTACTGTACCATGTGCTAGTACACTATGGGTCCGTTCACACAGACCGGAATCGACTTCGATCAGCTGCGTGAGCGTTACAGAGCATGCAATCGGAGCCAAGCGTCGCGCGTCGGCTTAGACCCAGAAAAGATACTCGATCGGAGCCAGTCAGCTCCTCTTATAATTTCACACTGAGCGCCTTCGAGCATCCATGTAAAAAGCAGTGCACATGCAAAAATAAACCTTACTCCAAATACTCTAAGTACTCGTTTTTCAACGTGTTAAGAATTTGCTCTCTTCACCGAGCCGGTCTGTTTGAACGGCCAACTGAGCTAACCTCCTGTATGTGTTGCAGCGTCGAAGTGCCTGAGCAACGCGCCGGCGCCGCCCATGCGCGTGACGTCACAGCTCTGCGACGACGACCACGAGCCGCCCGTCGACCCCATGTCGCTGCACTGCTGGCTCGTCGAGAAGGTAATGTTATTACTGCAGTAATACGGTTTGTAGGATAGTTTTTTAGGCTATCACGAAATTATCAAAAGAGGTTATCTGAGTGGGATAAAAAAGATCTCTCTTTAACTTCACTAAATTAGCTTAAAAAGATGTATTGTAAGACTGTCATGTTGTACATTGTAGGCGTTGCACCATGAGGCGTTCACCCGCCCTGAGCTGCAGGAGACGCTGAAGGGCTTGCGGCACCGCCTGCCGCCGCGACAGTTCTTCCACCACGTGTCCGACATGCCGCTCAACAGGCGCTGTCCCAAGAACAGGTAGGATACAAGCTGAACATTTCTCTCCATGCAACTCTCTGTTGCACAGGTCTCAATTTACCAATGACTGTGTTTCGGATGGCACGTTAAACTATAGGTCCCGGCGCTTATCGAACATCCTTGACAGTCGTTACGGGTAGTCAGAAGCCAGTAAGTCTGACAGCAGTCTCATTTGTCATCAGCAGATGGCGCGTGGGTCAGCCGCCGGGCCCCAAGAGCCGTGCGCGTGTATGGACGGGCCCGCCCGGGCCGCGCGGCAAGTCGCACTCGTACCCGCCGCACGCGCGGCCGCCCGCGCCGCCGCCGCACGACTACTCCTCGCTCGACGCGCTGTGCCTGCAGATGACGGAGCAGGCCATCAACTGACAGCGCCCCCGCCCCGCGCCGCCCGCGCCGCGCCGCCGCCCGCCCGACGCTCCGCGCGTGTCGGCCGCGGCTCCGCGCCGCCACTCGCCCGACGCTCCGCGCGTGACGGCCGCGGCTCCGCGCCGCCACTCGGCGGGGCAGCCGGCGACTCGCACGGTGCGGTTCACGGACGCCGCAGGAGGACACTCGGACACATAGTAATGTTACTACTGAGTAAGGTGTATGTACGCACGATTTCTTATGAAATCCTTAGTTTGTCGGACTGGGACCGCGGTGGGCGGGACCCTGACACGAGTAGCTAGAGAAATTCCCGGAGCCCGGCGTCGGCGCTACCCGACGCCGGCCCGTCGACGTATACAAATTATTCCTAGGTAGGCCAGGATTATAGCTTTTTATAACGGATCGCCCGCATTCGGTAACTATAGTTTCAGTCCCCGAATACTTAGCGTTAAGTATTCTCTAACGATAGTACTAGTGTAATCGGTGACATCGACTCGATCGTATACAACTAATCGTATCCTACATTTCTCTGGTGCTAATTTTTGCGACGTTTTATTTGTAGTTAGCTGTATAGTGTAGTGCGACGTGACGCTGTGTGTGTGAGCGGTGTATGTGTGTGTGTGACTGCGCCGGCGCAGGACTGACTGCGCCCGGTAACGATTATATTATTGTAATGTTAACGTGAATTAGTTATTAACGTTGTTGACTGATGTTTGCATAATTTATAAAGTTCGCAAACGATTATTATTTTTTATTTTAATCTTTATTATTTAGTCTAATGGATATTTATATTCAGCAATTTAATGTTTTGACTGGATCAAAAATCTGATTGTAATGTGTGCAATTTATTATTTTTTTATTTACGCAATATTATGTCTATATTATAAACTTATAGATTCATGTAAATAATGAACTAGTTCACATTGTATTTATAAGGGTTATTGTTTTGTACAAAACACGTGTTGATGACAGATATAATATAATTATAGCAAAATGGTTTTGAATATTATTATGAAATGTATTGGTTTATGAGTTGTTTCGTTTGGGGCTGACATGCTGTCTACAGATATTTATATTTAGCCAATTGTACAGAAGTTTACGGAGTATATTTATTCTTACCCTCACTTACCTCAATTGTCATCTGTTAATGTTTTGGTTCACATCTGTGTTCAAGAGCTTTAGTTACTAATCTGTAGCGGACTGTGATACGGTTTGTGTTTGGATCATGGATCATGCATGATATTCATCAGCACTAAAATTAAATACCTATTGTATAACATATAACGTTGTTTTATTCATACCTAAAACAGCATATAATTAGGGAACCACTTTCCGCACAGTGGTTCATAGTAGCCCACTTCTCAGGTTCTATTTCATTGAAAACGGTTCAGTAATTTTAACATGAGAGAGTGAAAAACTTGTGTCATTTTCAAAATCATAATTGGCCAAAAACTTGATTAGTTAACAAAATATAAACTTTGTAATAAATATTATTGCAGAGTAGAAAAGCGGAAAACGGCGCAAGGGTTGGCCAAAGTGAGCAAAGACAGTATACAGTCAAATAAAATTTATATTCAACTTTCACACATTATGTATTACATACAAAATGAATTGTAATTAAAACATCTTTGGTTTTGTTACAAAATTGATTAAAGCTAAAACTAACGCTACTCTTATAATATTTGGTGGGCAAAAATGCAAAATGCACTTAACTATAATTTTGGTCACAATAATATCACAAGCCATGGTGGTATACAGCTAACTTAGTCTCTCTTTATGAGTACCTATTTTATGTCTAGCAAGATCATTCTTCCTATAGAAGCCCCTTGAGCACCTATCACAAGGGAATGGGATGTGGGTGGAGTGCACTTTGGCAAAATGGAAGTCTACCATTGGTTTAGAGGGGTATGACAAGTTGCACCCTTCAAATTCACACTTGTATTTATCAGTTTTAGTATGTTTGAAGTTCATATGTCTGGCCAAAGCCTTGTGTTCAAAGAAGCAGCTGTCACAGAGCTCACACTTGATGGGACGCTGCCCCGTGTGCCTCCACATGTGCATCTCCATGTTGGGGACGTGCTTTATACAAACATTGCAGTAGCCCGACTTCTCCGAGTGTTGGGAGTCAAGGTGGGTCTTTAAGTTCCCCTTCAGTTTGAAGGTACGTCCACAATAGCTACATACAAAGTTAGTGGATTCAGAGTGCAGATGCATGTGTTTTCTTAAATTATTTTTGTATTTGAACTGTGAGTTACACACAGAGCAAGTGTATCTTTTCACATTGCTATGCACTATCTGGTGATTCTTTAGTTCTTCTTTGGTACAAAAAGTCTTGGGACAAGCTGTGCACAGATGGTTCTTCTCACCAGTGTGCCTTTTTTTATGTCTTTGTAATCCACTGATTTGTGTGAACTTAGCACCACAGATAGAACATTTGTATGGTGTTTCTCCAGTGTGTGTGCGCATATGAATTATTACATCTTTTTTTGCAAAGAAGGCTTTGCCACAGTGTTCACAAACAAAATCTCTCCTCTTTTGTACATGAGAGTGAGCATTATCTATGTGCCGTTTCAATGCGCTGGTGTCCTTGTATCTCTTATCACAAGTGGGACAAGGATGTGGCTTCTCATCAGTATGGGATCTCATATGCACCTTATATGTTGAAGGATACGCAAATTCTCGGCCACAGTCTGCACATGGATATGCTTGCATTCCCTTGCATTTTGATCTTGATGTGTAGGTTTTACGTTTCCGGGAGATTATTTTAGGTTCATCAGTTTGCAATTGCTCTTGCTTAATTTGTTCAAGTGGTATATCCGTGTCTTCTGTGTAAAAATGTTCATCGTAACTGTCGCAGGCTTCAGTCTTCACTTCCAGCTTAGGTTCACAGACGTTAAGGTCTGCTATGACTTGGGATATCACCTTCAAAGCTAAACATTGAGAATGCAACTTCTTGTCCGATGCTTCGCATTTAAGAATAAATTGATAGCAGGCAGCCAAGTCGTCATTGCAGTTATCACAAATATTTGATGGAAGTCCATCATCATCTTTAATCTTAATATTTGGACAACAATATATTATTTTTGAACTCACTTCGCTATTGAAAATGCAAAATGTACCTTCATTTTGACAACACAACCTGCATAAGTTGGTCTTCATTATTAATTGTGGAAAAGATTAATAAAATAAGATTTTCACATCGAAAACTGTAAGAACAGAAATAATTGCAATGTAAGATAAACAAACGAAACCGACAGATCGTAAACCGCATAAACAAATCGTGACAGCTGAAAGCCTGTATCATCAAGTTTGTACGTCAGTAGAATTGACACTGACCAAAACATTGACGTTGACAACCCAAGTGACACACGCCTGCGTTGTTTTGTTTTGTTGTTGTCTTGTCTGTTGATTATTGAAAACATTAATCGTGATCGTGATTTTATAGAAACTTCTGTGAAACCTTTTCATTATCTAAATAATCGTTTGCATAACACACTCTACTGATTATAGTTATAGTAAAGCGTCAAATATGGAGTCCAAAATATGCCGTATTTGTCTCAAGAAAACCGCAACAATATCAATATTTGACAAGCAAGATGATATTCAGTTAAGTAGCAAGGTGATGCGATGCGTGAACGTGGTGGTGGTGGAGGGCGATGGGCTGCCGGACAACATCTGCAGCGAGTGCGCCGCGGAGCTGAGCACGTGCTACGAGTTCGTGAACAAGTGCGAGGCGTCCGACAAGGCGCTGCGCTGCGCAGACATCGCCAGCCTCTACGAGGACCTGCTGCCCAAGACAGAACTCTCCATTAAGATAGAACAAATCAAGGAAGAATGTGCACCGGACGACCACGATCACTTTGATAATTACTTATTGGATACTGTCTCAGAGTCTTGTAATGATTACAGTGATAACAAAGTTAAAGTTAAACGAAAGTATACAAAGACAAAAAAATTTAGAGAACATATTGATGGTAGGAAGTTAAAACCAAAACTAGGTCCAGTTAGATGCATGGTGTGTGGGCTGATGGCTTCATGTCGCTCTGCCTTGGAGAATCACATGAGGACACACACAGGTGAGAAACCATTTTCATGCGACTCCTGTGGCGCACGGTTCAACCTAAAAGGTACTCTCAAAAGACACACAATAACTCATCATACACAAAGGGAAAGAAAATTCATTTGTGAGACTTGTGGCAGCAGCTTCTTCTCAAAGAATGATATAATAACACACATAAGAGTTCACACTGATGAGCGACCATACTCTTGTACATACTGTGGGAAGGCATTTAGACAGATTGCTTCAATGATCAGGCACAAACGCATGCACACCGGGGAGAAACCATTCTCTTGTCCTATCTGCTTCAAGAAGTTTATAGACAAGAGCCACATGAAGAGGCACCAGTTTGTGCACTCAGATGAGAAGAACTTCACTTGTCACCTGTGCAGTAAATCTGTCAAGACTAGAAATGCACTGACGGCTCATATGCGCATACATTCCAATGAAAAGCATAACATTTGCAATTACTGTGGCATGACGTTCTCATTTAAAGGCAACCTGCAAGTTCACATAAGAAGAATACACTCTGAAAAGTCTGGTCAGTGCAATGTTTGTTTGAAGACATTCTCAGACTTGGAGGCTCACATGCGCAAGCACACGGGTGAGAAACCATTTGTGTGTAAGTTCTGTGACCAAAGCTTTGCAACCAAGCGAAGTTTATCAAACCATGTAGGCTTTAAACATGAGAATGCTTCAAAATTTAAGTGTTCTATTGGTGAATGCACTAAAACATTCCCAACAGCAATGATGCTGGAGTTCCACCTGCTCAAACAGCACACCAATCACACACCATACGTCTGCCATCACTGCTCCCGAGGGTTCTTCAGGATGAGTGATTTGTCTCGACACCTCAAAGTTAGTCACATGGATACAATTGAATCTAGAAGGTCAAGACCACAGCTTACAGTGTCCCCAATTATACAAAACAATTGTACTATAGAGATTGTTAATCAGTGAACATGCTAAATGCCTATAAAGTTGGAGAGTTTAAATACCTAATTGAATTTGTATGTTCCTAAAATAATATTCTTCAATGTATTTTCTTTCATTGCTGGTTTTGTAAAATACTATGTAAAATATGTCAAGTCTTGAGGATTTGATAAAATATCTAGGACCTCAAAAAGTGGGTCTTATTTTATAAATGCAATAACTTTACTACACAGCTGCTCCAAAATAAGGCACAACTCGGTACAAGTAGAAGTGAAGTGGTTTTACAATACTCAGAAAGAAATTTACAATAACTCTTATTATACTATAGTAGACTGGACTTAAGTTCCAGAGAATAAAAAAAAACTGACCAATTTCTCTTAAAAAACTAGTAGGGAACTTTCGAAACCTGTATTTAAATATCTATCAAGTTAAGAAACCTATGTTTATATGTATAATTTTTGGCTATATTCCTTCTTTTTAAATTGACTTCTTTACCTATTTTCGTTTGGTTACCCTACTAGAATCTAGATGGATTATCCTATGATAGGGTCAGGATTCAGCCTAAAATTGTTTATCCAAAGCTGATCAACTGTTCTTGTTTTTTGCATTCGATTTATATAGATTTATATTTACTAATAGGTACTTGTAATTATATAAGCCTACATAATGATCTTGTTCCGTGAATCGATTATTATTGATTTTATAGCGTATACTTAAATCATGTGAATCGATTTTAGGACTCGTAAGTACAGAGACTTGAATTTGTGCAACTAGTCGTTAACTTGTGAGATTAAAATAAAACATATTTTCTATTTAACATCATTTTTAATTAATTACCATAGTCCCTAAATTGTTTAGGGAAAAAAATCTGTTTTCTTTGTCTGCTGTGCTGTCAAAAACGACCAAATAAGGATTTGAACCCAGATCTATTGTGCCAACCGCGACCGCCCAACTATTGCGCCGCAGGACACCAGTGCTCACTGCTCAATAATACAGAAAATTATTTCCTGCACTTTGCGGAACAAGTTACACAAAGTTGGGAAGCGTTAATGTTATAGGAAAAGATAAATAATGAAATAGTTATACCTACATATAAATAGTTTAAACTTAAACAAGAAGTAATCACCATTATCAGCAGAATCTAGCTCGAAGAATTGACAACCAGTTTCGCTTCTCACGCGTCAGAAGATATTTTAATCAACGTTCCGTTACAGG
This sequence comes from Helicoverpa armigera, assembly GCF_030705265.1. NCBI lineage: Eukaryota > Metazoa > Arthropoda > Insecta > Lepidoptera > Noctuidae > Helicoverpa > Helicoverpa armigera. Next base: position 11,518,517 of record NC_087135.1, read on the forward strand.
AATTATCAACAGGTTCCTTAATTAATGCCCTCTTCCTGTCGGGCCGTGGGGGAGCGACAGACCCTCGCGGCCAATGGCGCGGAAATCCGCGGTCAAGTTTCAAACGCGCGCCCTCACTTTCCTCAGGTGAAACAGTTCTGCCGTCGGTAAAGCAGCACCAGGTGTTGTGAGTTGGTATCTGCTTCTCTTTCCACCGCGTGACGTCGCGGCGCGGTCTCGCTCGCGCGCCAATTAAGCGGCCAGGTGAGTGATACGCGGAGGCTTCGTCGGCGTACACTCGCGCAGAGGACGTTAGCCCGCGACCGGCCGCCGGAACGCACGTCTCCCGCGACTGCATCATATCGTGGCAGGTGTCGGTGCCGTGATGGTTTAAACGTGTTACAGTTCGTGTGTGCTCGACTTTACCATACCTGTGCGGATTGTCGTATACCCCCCATCACAATGGGAGAAGTGAGTACTCTCTGTATTGTCTGCTTGGAATGCGAGCGTGCTCCAGTTTAGATGTGGCGGAGAGCTAGTCCTGCGAGATCGTAATCGTAGGTTCGTAGGTCGTCGGCATGAGGTACAGTTGTGCAGAGCGGCGCTCGGGTCGGCGCTCGCACTCCCGCCAGATTAATTAACGCTTTCATACCGTCGACAATAATGGTGTGTTCGGGTATGTGTGTCGAGATCGAAGCCCGGTAGAAAGCTCCCAGACATGTCGCCGAACCGCCACATCGCATCGGTAAAAGTATTCGATGTACTGTTACCTATACATCTGATAACGCTTCAGATACGTACTTACATTATCATTGATATTGTTCGAGTTTTTACATTTATTGGCATCGAACGTTCTTGCAATAACAAATGAGTGGCCATTGTCTTATCTCTAGGAATTAACAGGCTACGTGTAATCGTTGATTGTTGTTTTTATCTATGAATTCTCAATAATACCTTCCAATATAAAGTCACGACTGGCGGTACTTGGAAGAGGCTTGTGCCTGCGTGAACTAGGTATAATAGATGTATAACTCTCGGTCGGGTCCGAACAGATAGGTAGATGGTCGCCAGTGGGGCGCAGTGAAACTGAATATGGCAATGCGTAGGTCAACGAGCATATTGCACACGTCGCAACTGTGACCTGTTTTCCAGTAATAAATACAAGTAATGATGAAATACTCAGCTAGCACGTTCATGCTGACGCTACACAGACTGTCCATACATTGGCGAATGCGGAACCTAAATTATTCGCTAAACACGTCGAGGAGAGCGCTGAAGAAAGTTCCTAATACGATTAGCTCGTTAGCCGCAGACGGCATACTTAGCCTGAATAACATCTGAGAGGTCAAACAAAAAATAGTAAATAATCTCCGGCAGGTCCCACGCATACCCGCTATGATACTACGTCGGCTCTTGTACAATTCTACGCTTTTTGTACAGATTAACATAAAAAGAAACTGCCAAGTTATTTCACAACGTGCCCGCGGTTCTCGTTTTGCCTTATCATTATAATTTGATGGTGTTTTAAGAGAAAAGTGAAGTTGGGTTTTACTTAGAAAGGCCGGTTGAGTGCACACGCGAAATAATGAAATAACATGATGTGGCATGAATTGCATGTGTTCAGTAACCAAGTCCAAGTGTTATTAACCTTAGGCTAAAGTTCACCGGTATCACACAAACATACGGAAAGTGCAGACGCAATAAGTGACTTTATTTTCACTCAGAATTATGTAATTCTTCGGGCTTTAAGTAAATCTTCAGATTGTTGACGTCTAAGTGCTTTGATTGAATTCCTTAAAGTGGTGCTTCAATCTATCCTTGAAATGTCTTACAACCGATGATAGCGAAATTGTTCATGAAATTAGTGTAGCCTAGATCTAGAGATAGGTCTCCTTACATCAACACCGGATACCGCTATCTGCCAATACAAAGGAAATTAGTTTCACAAACCTATAGATACAGATCTACCCGCATAGCATTTAATCGCCTACCTCGATAAAACCATACCCGACGGACCTTCGACCAAACGTTCTGATAAAGGTGTATTTACCAGAAAACATTATTTTATCTATAAATGCAATCAGACGATTATATTAATGAGATAACAGAACAATGGAGGCGTTTATTATTATAAATTCTCGATTTTTCTTTAAAAGTGTCGGTTTTGCCTTTTAATTCAAGGTGCTTCTGTAATTTACTTTATTTATTGTTGAGCTTCGTTATGACCTAAGCTATACCAAATGTCTATAATTTAGGTTTTTACTAGTCTTTTGTTACTAAACTTTGATTTCTGGCCCCCATATAACCGACGTTACTGCTTACTTACCTACTCTAAAATAAAACAGTGAAACAATAGACTTTCAATAGCAAACGTTTCAATATTTATTTACTTACATAATCTATTGATATGGAGTGGAATGATATCGATCGCTGGTATCTGTAAGGTCAGGCGTGTGCGCAACTTGTGTCGAACTCGACCGAGACATACTTACACTTACACACGGTGATGTAGAAAAACCTGTATCCATTATTAAGTGGCGTAATAATGCTAGTTACCGCTAGGTTAATAATCTAGGACTAGGTACTGCATCTATTTATAGTAACATTCAAACACATTCAAATGAACGGCTGGCTTAGCGATTGATTTTTCAAAGATCAAAATTTACTGAAAAGTTGTTAATTCAGATCCAATTAGTGTGTTTGTAACGATCATACATATGTATATTATGCAATAAGACTAAAGAATATGTATTCTTAAGTAACATATTCTGACGATGTGTTTTCTTTTCGTTACAGTCACTGTTGAAAGAGGATCCCCTATCCAGGATCCAGAGAGAAATCATAGAAGTCACTGAAAGAGAAAGAGAATTCAAGGAAGGACACTTCAGAATCAACAGACTGATGTCTGAGTCAACAATAGACGTGAACCATCAGAATGGTCACGTGAACGGCGACGCTGAGCTCAAGCCGCAGAAGACCCTCAACAGAGCCGTGTCCACGTCACACCTGCTCGGCCCCATCGCGCCGTCGCCGCCCGTCACACCCTCACTCCTCAACACAAATGGCTACACGAGGCGGTTTACACCCCAGACGGGGACAAAGGGAATTATGCAGCGATTTATTGCAAACAAGGGCAAGCTGCCTGCTAGCCCCGGAGGAGGCATTCCTCCCACACCTACCACACCGCTAGCTCCGCCGCTAGTGTTCCCAACAATGCCGGTGATCGCGCCTGTGGTCTCGCCTCCCGTCATCACCCGCACGCCAGAGGGGAAACCAGTCAGGAAAGGTTATGTACCCGTTGAGGAGAAAATACAGAAAGAATTACAGGAAATGAAAGACAGAGAACACGAGCTCAAAAAGATGAGGAAGAAACAAAAGCCATACGACTTGGAGTTGAGTGATAATGAGACTAGCTCTGAATCCGAGGACGAGGAGATACCCCTGCCTGGTAAACTAAAGGCTACCAAGTCGATAGGCGAGCTGTATGAAGCTCTAAATGAAGAACTGCGGTCGCCCTCGCCACGAAACAGCTCGGGTCACGACTCCATCGGCAGCCTCAAGCCCGCGAAGTCACTGGCGGAGCTGTGCACGCTCGCGCCGGGAGAGGAGTTCCTCGCGCCCAGCTCCACGCGGCTCATAGCCAAGTGGGAGTCCCTCATACAGCAGAAGCAAGAGGCCGGCGCCGCTTAGGATGTAACAAATGTTCGGAAAGGCTAACTGGTTCAATATGTTGATATAACGGGCGCGTGTCGCCAGCTAAACTCCGTCGCGTTTGGAAGCAGCTGCCGCATAGTGGAAATTGTATGCAAGGCCGAAAGTGGCAACGTTCGGGTAGCTTCGGTTCGTGTGCGAATTTACGAACAGATGTGAGTGAAGTTCAGTATCCAATCAAAACCGGCTCGGTTCAATACGGCCACGTTTAATAGTTTTACGTAAATGATAAATTCCATCAGTGCGCGTTTGGTGCCATGTTTTGCCGATCGATTTCTTTCGTCTATCAATCGATTGTGGAGCAATTAATTTTCTCCAGATTGCGAACAATGCAAATGATGGTTATCCGTAACAGCAATTATCTCGCGCGCTCGCGCACTTGGAAAGCGGCCGACACACGATGCGAACTCGTCTCCCAAGTGTGAGTAAAATGGTTTCTTCCTATTGTTTGTCGTCAATCGGGTGAACTGAAAAACTCGATCGAGTTTTTTGGTGTGGCGCCGCTTTCCCGCGCGCCGCCGCGGTGTGAGCCGAGTGTCAGCACTACGGGCCGCTCTTTGTGCCTGTGAGAACACGACAGTAAGAAACAAGCCAATAACACCTTGAAATCGGCTCCCAGTATTGTCGAGATATCGCACTTGAGCACATTTATTATGAGTACACCGTATTTCCGGTTTAGTTTGTAAGCATTTAAGTAGTGGCGTATTTGCAAGTTTTATAACACCTTCAAAACATTCAAGTAATTAATGCTGAAAGTATTTTACTTGAATTCGCTTTCGCTTTAGCTAAAGTTATGAATTCCGAGCGACGAACAATATGATTAACTCTTATCTGTTGTACTTTCGTTTATTGCATTCACTATGCCGGGTGGTTACATGATTTATTCATCGTTCAAAAGATTATAGCATTCTTTCACATAATGTGGCTGTGGCCAGGCCTGGCAGCCGACTCGAGCGCCGGTAGATATGAACTAGTCGAAGCTGGACTTCGTGTTTTATATTTATTGTTATTTACATTGAATTTTATAGAGTATCTTACATTAGGCCGTAGACATACTCGATTGTGTTGTTCAGAAATCTATGCCAAACTCTAACACTAGCAACTCTGCTGAACTGTTGCAGTCTACTCTGGTTATTTACTGTCTAAATGGGATTTAGAAGAACTAATCGACAATATGCAAAAAGCCTTATTTTTCGAATTTATGATACGAATTAAGCTTTTTACGAAATGGCAAGCACGTAGTGATCGCGAGCTCAGTCAGAGCCGTCGTGTCTGTGTGTATGTCTGTACCGATCGCTATATATACCTATAGGTACCTACGTACCTATCTACACACGTGAGGTGTACCTTATAAGTGTCAAATAGTCTGTGCCTTACATTTTTACGCTAGAATTTAGCACAATAATATAAAGATAACAAGAAATGTGCATTTCCTAAATATTTCTATGACAAAGCTGTTTCTAGAACACTAACGAAGATATTAGTAATGGTAATGAAAGCTAATTATCAGTTTAACGTTTAATAATGATGTAGTGGTGATCGCAGCTGTAGTGTAACTAGATTGTTCAAGAGTTTACTTGATGAAGTATAAATATTAGACGTATGACGTCTTTGAAATATTTTTCAAATAAATTCGTTACTAAAATCTTCGTTCAGAGTTGCCTTATTATGTGAAAGGAGTAGTTTAGTAACTTGTACTTTTTTAGCACTAGCAACACCACGTCACTAGTACTAAATGTATAAATTAATTGATTAGGTACTTAAACGAAACATTTTCCTTTAGCATAATAATTAAATAGTCAATTTAATTTAATGGTATAGTGCATAGATCAAAATAATAATTACTGAGATTGATAGTGTTAATTGTTGCAATATTTTATAAGTAGTTATTGTAAGTTTGTTTCTATTTATGATCAGTGCCACATGGTAAAAACATATTTATTGTTAAAAAAGAGGCCTTGACAAAACAAATTCCTATTTATACAAAAGTATAGTTTTTCAGCATAATCTTAACAAATTGTGATATGAAATTGCCTTAAAATATAATATATTAAAATATTACAAGTAAAGCTATTTGTACGTCAGAGAAGACACTCGTAAACTTTACAAGAGGTACCTATACTGTCCATATTAGATGTGAAATGTTAATTTATGTTTGTTTAAGAATTTTTCGCAATAAATATTGTAAAAACGATGCTATGTTTTATTTCCGTCATGTCGAAGCGTACCCCGACGTCCAGGCGTCGCATTGCGTATTCCGGAACGCTTCCACACAATATTTTCACCTTTCAATGTGACATTAGCAAAGGTTACAGTTCAGGGAACGCCTGAAAAAGACATTAAACTGATTTATTGTAGGAGGTCTTACATAGGCATATACGTTCTTGTTTCTTGGGACAAATTAGAGAGCTATCGAATATAAGGGGGCTAATTTAAATGGTTGGGCCTTCCGACCAATTTAAACGGTAGCATTATCCGAAATGGTACCAACAGAAATGTCAGTATTACTTAGCGATGACTTCCTTCAGCTAATGACATAATATAAACTCCCTTCAGTTTAGAATATCGTGCCGAAAAACAATAGCATTACTTCATAGTTTCGTGATGATCCGCAGCTGTCCGCATTGAATTCAATAGGCCTGGCTACTTATTATTGTTTAGCATTCATGTTTTTCACTTTCATAATTCAAAATTCAATTATAATGGACAATAGCCTCGGATTGAATTATAGAAATAATTGCCATTAACGAGGACAACAATAATAGCAGTTAATCTTATGATAAATAAGTTTTGCTTGGGAACAATCGTTGGCACAGTTTTTAAGTCACGCCAAAAGATTTACCTACGAATGGCTGTAATTGTTCACGGTATTGTAGACTCTGTTGCGTGTTGTTAGAGGTGATAATTGGTTGATTACTATCATAATTCATCAGCAGTAATTACTGGATGGATAATGAAATAGTTGACTTCTGTACCTGCCGATACCTACCTACTTGGAGCTCATTCAGTGAAAAACAGCTGATAGGATTTTGAAGGCAATATCTATCGATGTCGATAGAAACCTGGGATCAGTCGGGTCGTCTCTAATGGGAAATCATCAAAGGACCCCTCCTGTGGGTGCAGCGTGAGGGAGTGTCGAACTCTGACTAAAACCCACCATGTTCCTTCTTAAGCCCTAGTACTAGAACCGCGGTTACTCTTTCTTATAATACCGCAGCCCCGGGACCGTCGTCTTATCTCTGTTTGACAATAAACTGCCTTCCTTAGGGAGGCAAATAAATTCGCGGAAAAAAGATAGACAACTTTTGTATTTCAAAGGGCTCTCTCTCTCTCTATGCGCTATCACTTATCATTTACCTACCTGTTTTTAATCTATTAACAGTATAACCCTTCATATTTTTACCAAACAACCCTTTTCATCCCCTTTTCATCCCCTTTTAACGAACCAATATTGACACTACCCTGCACTTGTTATACCTAATCATAAACTAATAACAACTTGTAGCACAGTTTGCTTAGGATCAGTGCGTTGTTTACAGTTTGATATCTGTCTGTTTGTTTGTCGCTTACCTGTGTCAGTTCACACGCTCCCGAAATAAATATTTGTAACAAGGTTTAATCATCTGATAAGAAAATTGCTTAAGTATGTATTACCTATTTATAAGAAGGATTGACGACTTAGGAGTCATTTAAAGATGACCAACATTTTCAAAAGTTTCCTCTCTGAAACAGTTTCCGAAAATTCCTAGTCACGTATATTTTAACTAGGTAAGTAGTTGGTAATCCAAAATTCATTAATGTCAGGTTTACAGTTCCAAAAATATAACAGTAGATAAGTAATATTTTTTATTGGGAATCTACAATATTTTCTTTTGTATGTTTTGGTTACTCGCAGAATCATTACACAGAATGACTGGTAAGTAAAAACAAACATTATACATGTCATAATGGCTTGATGTCTTACTAATCCGATAATCAATGACTTCCGAACATACCTATAATATTATTCGATTTTACCGTTAATTTATACGGAAACCAAACATTTCTACATAGGCTTCATATTAGTTAACCCATTCAGAATCGGAGCTGCGATTATTTCGATTCGACAAAAAATTGGGACAGTTTTTTTTGCTTGTATGTAAGTAATAAATATAACTGCTTTTATATCAACCGGTATTTATGGGTCATCAGAATCATGTTATTACAGTCGTATGGTAGGTATCTTCTAGTTAGTTATGTAGTTTTCAATATTTATTAAACAACAAAGGTAAATAAATTATGATGCAGATTCACTACCATTTAATCATTCAATTCCCTATGATTGTTCTATGCTGACTATCTCTAATGAATTATAACTTTAGGTACTAATGACAGCAGATTCAGCCATTCGCTTTTCCTGTAAATTAAAGACGCAGCTTTCACTGAAAACGCGTCTTTTAAGATAACCTTTTCCACTAAATCAGGTGTTGATAATATTTGATCCAGAAGTAAAATATTCACACTCATTCAAGGCTAGGTCAAAATACCGATGTCTACCTACTCACAATAAACTATAGATAGCTATCTCTAGTATAAACATATAGCATAGTCGTCATAATGTCAAGTTCGTAGTCATGAGCCGCTCACCTTGGTTCCTCACGATCATTGCTGTCGTTATTATCAAGTGTTTAAGGTTCAATACAGCTTGGCAATTGTGCCGAGTTAGGGCAGACGACCTTTGTATGGCAACGTCTAGTGTGCTTTGGAGTGCTAATGGCCACTACCTGACGAGTATGTTTGAAGAACTAGATTTCTGAATATTGTGGCCAGTACGAAAATATTTCACGGATTTATTTTAGTATTTTTCTTCATGTCATCAACCAATGTTTTCATTATTCCTTGAAACAATGGGTGATAAACAAAAGGTACCTGCATACCTAGCTATACATAATATGGTATTTTTATTCATTTTCATTACCCAGTAAGTAGTTAGCAGTGAGACATTAATTTAATGATCGTACAACCAACCACGAACAGTCTTCCTCAGGTCTTAACAGATATGAGACAATAGTTGCACATATACATAATATCAATTAGCCTTCATCTAACACTCTTCCTCAGCTCAAGTTAATTACAACAACAACACTAAAACTGAAGTTATTGCAAATGTAATTTAGCGTCATGTTTCGTCACGGCCGGTAGCCACATTCACTAACATATGGCCAGGTAACACTGATACCCACAAATATATAACACTCGTAATATAGTACTATTTACTGTTGAAAGTTAAAAGAAAAAAGTGTATTTCCTGTAATATGACGACGGAACGACGTAGCGGTCGGGTTACCCCGAATGACGGGCAGCGGTGAGGGGGTTAACCTGTCGTTTGACTAAACGACTAAATAATGCCACATTTTATACAGCTGAGAATATGAGCAAGTCTTACTAAGATCTTCTCATAGAAACCTGAATTTTCAGTTTGAACAGAATGGGAACAATATTCTCTGGGGCAGTACACTGCAGCAGAGTTCCGTTTACAAACAAACGTTTTAACACATTCCATATTTACAAACAACTAGATGCGGATCTACCGTACATGAATCAACCCGCAATTCCTAATAAACAACACAACAGACCAATCAGACTCATTTCACCAAGTTCGTTCATTGATGTAAACATTCCATGTAAAGTCTTCAAGTTTCTTATTTACTCCATGCTAAAATGGGGTCGGAACAGTCCAAAAGGCTTCATTTTGTATGTTGCAACTGCCGGACCCCACAAGTGGCGAGTCGAAAGTCAAGGGTAACGCGTTAACTTCCTGTAAGCTGTTGGTATGGTGGGGTCAAGTTACCTACTAATTGTTTTGTCACTCGAATTCGTAGCTTGGGAGTCTGGTATTACCTTTTGTTCTTCTAAATTTCTTTTCTCATTGAATAGTCAGCATCATATTTTTTTTAGTAAGATATATAAATAAAGTAAGATCCTAGAAAATTAACATTCCTTCTCAGGAATGATAATTCTCTAGGCGATAATTTCTCTAAATACTAAAATCAGGTTATCCCTGGGCCATCCCCGTTTCAAAATATATATTTGATACTCCATTTTCGCATAAAACATATTTACATAATCAGGTAGATAGGTAGGCTATTTATAAAATCATCATTTACCAAAAACATGGCTTCATATGAAACCCCCACTGTTATCAATGTCATTATCGACGCAAACATTAAATACCAGTGAAAATGCGAATATAATCTGTGAGTTTATCACAGAACACGACAATGCGATTACAATGCATGCTTTTATTAATTCTTCACGAATATTCTGCACGAACTGATCAAACAATCAATTACACTTACAAATGAAGTACCTAGGTATCTAACCACCTATTGCTTACGAATTATCATTTTCGTGCAAGTTTTTGACAACACCCTATCCTTATCTGCTGCATCCGTGTTAGAAGAAAATAGTCTCAAGTAATAATTTTTAAGCCAACTCACGCGTTGCTGCGGCGTTCTAATATTTTCCTTTCCGATAAGAAAACACTGCAACTGAAGGGGAAAATCCTAAAACAGCCTGTTTGGACTTCTACAAAGAACTGTATAAAGTTCTTAGGTCTCCTTAGTGATGTAAAATTTTCCTGAAAACTAGGTGAAAGGTTCTGTTCGTCGGCGCCGGCTAATTGGCTTTGCTCGACTGAACCCGGTAAGGTTATGTACTCATATTTACTTGATAATCCTCTTAACGTTGCTAACTTCTAATTAACTATAACAAACAGTCATTCACGTTTTAAAGAAAGGCTTCTGGACTATGTGAGTAGAACAGAACCAAAGTAGTAGTAATGTAACCAGTTGGTAGCTACTGGTAGTATCTATTTAACTAGCATCCAATTGTTATTTAAATGCGCCTGTTGTGCTGTTGAAACCAGCAGCGATTACACGAGACTGTTTGAAATGACACGGTTTTTGGACATCAAAAATGTGGTTGGTTGACCTTTGTCGTTAAATTGCATTCAACCACAGAAAATACAAAAATATTATGTGAAATATTTTGAGAAGTTCCAAAACTCTTAAGTGCTGTATAAAAAGACAAATCAAGTAATATAATCATGTAAGAAAATAACAAATCAACCAAAAAGCCTGCACGCTCTGTATGACGGATTGCTTGTGCCGTCGTTATAGTTTACACACACGTCATCGCTATATTGACATTTAATTGATGATGTTTTTATTTCGCGCTTTCACCCAACTATGCGATAAGGCGAGGCCCCACTGAAAGCGGTGATTCAACTTTATGTTTTCGATGTTATAATATACCAATTACCATATTTAGTCATCATTGATGATTCATTGGATATCTACTATTTTATCAAAAAGCAAAATCTAATTTGTTGTAATCTCTGAGAACTGTTAGATTTTTTACATAATTTATAGACGGACAAACGATATGAGCTGTTCGGTTGACACTTTCCTTAATTTTCCAGTATAAATGTTTGTTAAACCCATCCATCTTTTGTGTATTTTGGCATAATAAAATATTAAGAAAGACTAACCCGTGTACCTCTCCGTTTGCGGTGTCACTTGGCCTCAGACCTATTTATTGACGCGAATGAAATACGATATTCCTACATAGATTGATAGATTACAAAATAGGTAATTCGACTGTCTAACATTTTGTCGGCAAGTTTTATAAAATTGCATTATTTATTTTGACTTACACAGATTTATGAAATTGATACGACTGCAATTCGAACGCCTGAAAATTCAACATGAAAGAGTTACACTCACTTGGTCAAGGATGAAATAAACTACTGAAATCTATTGACATAATTTCGTAACATTTTACTAAATAAACTAAATAATCTGTGGTCCAACATAAAGAGTTGCAGCAGCCCTCGTGGGAATGTTCTCATGATTATCAAATTATAGTCTAGCACTAAGTATAGGTTCTGTCTTCACCTGCGAGAGTGTGTGTTTACGACAACTCAGACCTGCCTAGATAGTTAGCGGGCACTAGCTTAGTCGTAAGGTAGGCAACTTACTTTTAAAAAGGTTGTATGAACAAAGCATCGTGTCTTCGACCCCGTGTGACCTACATTTGGCCAGCATGGCAAAAAAAAGTAAAATCGAAACTGATTGACAAGCAATCGACAATACAGTGAACCACAAAACACATTCTTCCTGGGCGGTAATGTGGCATTATGTGTAATCGCCGGCTATTACACGCAGACACCCGCTCTTTCAATTACCTACTTTGACTGGCTGATCATGCGATTAATTGGACCTGACCACGGTCCTAACAAACATAAAACCAACTCTATTTAAGTAGTTCCATGGTTGGTTTTTGTTCGCGTGATGTCGTCCGGTTGTATGTTAATGATGGATGGCATCCTTAATTGGAAAGCAACAATTATTTTACAACGGTACTTGTGCGACAATGTCCGAGCGATTTGTACCGAGTACCTGTGGGACGCGATGCTACTCAAGATAATACGAGTTGTTATGCTTTTATAAGTTTTCTCGTTAACAATCGATCGGTTATCTTTATTAGTCGTTAATTACTGACATTATTGAGCTTCTTTTTATAGCTTTTAAGGAGAGCTAGTAACGGGGATTTTATTTCGCTTGATGAAGATTATATCTGAGACCTAGTATAAATATTGTTATATCTGGAACTTTCACTTAGACTTAGCTATTTTAAATGGACTGAAACAAAATAATTATAAGCACATTAACCTCTCTCTGAGGTAGAAAATAAAATCAGAAATAGTCTTCTTTTTGGTAGCCAAACTAATCACCTAGCTTTCAGAATCTATTTGAGTAGATATGCTGATGACTCGCAAATCGCTAACTGGCATTTGATTATCTTTATGCGTTGCAAAGGTATAACTAAAATTAATTTTTATAATGTATCAATTAACATAATTCTGCTGACCTCATAACAATACAATAACAATTAGTTATTCCAGTCCGTCTCGGCGAGTTAGCGTCAACATTGTACCTGCGCGCGCGCGAGTGCATACTAACGCATTCATTAGCGCATGCGTGCGACGCCTACCAATGTCACCTGAACTTGTGTTCACTGCAGTTATGGGATGGTCGGTAATAAAGACGAGATTAAGGTTTGACGATTAGTGTTATATCAAAGGAGTGAAAGTAAATCATCCGCCTAGCCTTTTCCCAACTATGTTGGGGTCGTCTAACCGGATGCAGCCATGCCTACCTGACGTCCTCTACCCAGTTACCCGGGCAACCTGATACCCCGAGGTAAGACTGGTTGTCAGACTTTTTGGCGTCTGACACCCCGAAACGACTGTGAATTTTGTTCAAATGACAGCCGGGACCTATAGTTTATCGAGGAGTGAAAGTAAATGAGAAAATCGATAATGGTAAACATCTTGGAAGAAAACTAGGAAAGGTAAGCCTACTTCTGTATTCGTTTTTCGTCTGTTCCTTATTAAAATTATGATAGTTAAAATTATGAATGAATCATTGCAGTTTGCATGTTTCTGAATGTTTTCGAAAAACATCAAAGCAGCTACTGTGATATCGGAAGACTTATTTAAATGTAATGTGGGAGAGATTAGTCGCAGGCGCAACAGAATGCAGAAAGAAAGTATCACCGCACTTAATTACGGTAATTGCTGAACGTTTGGAGGAGTTCCGCGAGCGCGTGCGCACAGCTGTGCCTTCACTCGTTAATCCATCACAATGTATTGATTTCCTATTTAGATCATTGGTAGAATGGCTATCAGGGAATTGGACATTCTGGGGCATCTCCATGAAATGCTCTCACTGTGGCCAAGCCACCTTTAGCCATCATCGGTCCCATGAGTCTGTGGGATTGGCAGTGAGAAAACCATTTCCTGTGCAGTATGGTTACTTATATATACCTCATGCTTCCATAAGTCAATACATGAATGCTTAGGATAGCTCAGTAGACACCTGATTTCGGGAGTATATTATAGCCCCAATTCTAAGAATCGAAAATTTTGCGATTGCAGCTATCTTTCCTACGTGAGACTTCACCACTTCAGCAATAAATACTTACCTGTCAACATTTTCTTGCGAGCTAATAAAAACTCATTTAAGTAACGTAGCAACCAGACGCGTGAAGCTAATGAATGTAGGCAAGTCTATAAATAAATATGTTAAGTTAGTGAAGTAATGAGAGGCGGCACACGAAGCCTGATGTAATGATGTAATGCCCTTCTATATGCTGAGCATGGCGGGTGACGTCACGAGCTGTCTGCTGCACCACGGTGGAACATCTACTGAATCACATAGTCTGGTCCAGTTTCGACATATGTACCTTGGTCTTACGGCCATTCCCAAAATTCGATCTATTTGATAATTTGCTTACTAGAAATAGAATTGTGACATCAACCCCGTACAAGTTATATCCAATTCCTATCTAGAGATTTGCAAATCAACACATAGAGAGATTGTTGTGGATGGCCATTAGACACATACTTTGGAAGAGTCATCATTTTTGTGGGCATGTCTTAAGAAGAAGAAGAAGTGAGTCTATGATAGATGGAAGTATATAATAATACATATTATGGTGCAATATACATCAACTTTGTTGCAACTAGTTGACGATGTTTAATAGGTTTCTATTAACTTCGTAGGATTGATTAATAAAATATTAATGTTAATGATTTTTGTCTAGGTCTTTGTAATTAGCCTCAAGCAAAACTGGTTTTAACTTTTACCTGGGTAAGAACCCGTTGTTTCAAAATCATTGAAGTCTGTTAATCATTAGTAGGTATTATCTGGAGGATGTTAAGTTATCGCCCACGACCACAATCGCTTTATTTGCCCACAAAAAACATTTCACGAGAAAAAATGTTTCATCTCTGTCCTTCATCTTAGGAATGAGAAACACGAACAAGTTTACCGTAAGTTAAAAGTACCTAAGTCGAATTCTCACGTTCGATGACACAACGTCCTTGCTGTGGCCTACATACGGCGACGACACGACGCCGACACGAGGCGAACACGTCGGGGGAGAAGTACTACTCATTACAAACTTCGAAGCAAAAAGCAAGGTAAGTTATGTTTGAAACCTATTGAGGATGCAAAAATACTATGACGGGGAAATACTACAAATACATGTGAGAAAGTATGGAACGCGAAATAATGGCCGTGTGACAATTTTATATTAATCAGAAAAACTTGTAGCTACAAATCTATATTTAACGAAGCCTTTAAACCATTTGTGATCACACAAATGTAAAAGGTAAGTGAGTTCCTGTTTAGGCCTTAACTAGGTTTCAATAATTAATTGAATTAGTGATACTTCTGTGACTCAAACTAACGTATTCACGTGCAGACAGAACTCTGTCATCAGCGTGTGCATATTTTATGAATGGCTGTAAACTAGAACAGCGACAAACTGCTGTTTGTTTATATTTCCATATTCAATATCGATTTGAAAATGATAGTGGAATAGTCTACAAGTTTCCTTTATCTTCGTAAGTGCTAGTATGATTTATTGAGAAAATGTTTAACACGTAGGTAACTTATTTATCTAAACAGATCTAATTTATGTGAGAATTATCTGATGCTGTGCGTCACATATCGTGCACTAGACTAATGTAGATATGTTGTTAGATGGAAGACACAATCTCTTCGCTATCCAAGAACTCTTAGATCAGTGACCGCTTACTTCGTAAAAATGTGCTATTGACATTTAATTATGAAAATAAAAGAAGACTCAGAACTTTTGTGTTCTATTCAGTTAGCAGGATATCAAGTATTAAATAGTCGTTAGTTAAACAATGCACTATCGGCTGATTGTTATTTGTTTTGCAAATGAGATAATGTTGCGAATGAATACAACGAAGGATTTCGTAACGCTTCGTGAGTTGGTAGTTCTTCATAATCTTTATAAGAAAATTCCAAAGCATCCTTCAAAAAGTCCGTAGGTATTTAGAAAATTATCCCTCACGTCAATTCTCATCTGCGACGATCTTCCAAAGCGCGAATCAATCGCGTGACCCTGACCGTTCCGCGAAGACACCAGTGTCATACCATTATGGTAACAGCTCCACTATGTAGCACAAGGCATAGGTACATGTGGCTATGACATGCAGTACTGCAGACATAAGGAAGCATTGCCCGAACAATGGGCAGTTATGACGTATCGGAACATCGGCCCTGTGCCCACTAGGGCTAGCAATCGCCCGGAAAACCGGGCCGGATATTACAATTTTGAATAGTAGGCTACCCACACATGGATTGGTCACACCCAAAACCCATAAAAATTATGAGAGAAATGAATTTGATACACTTCCTTAGAAAGAACAAATACATAGGTACTATAATTTCGCTGAGGTATATTTAGGGTTTTATGAATTTGATCCACAGTTATTCTGTGAGTATTATCAGTTGTATCTTTGTATTGATCTTATTACTTTTGAAAATAAAAGTAACAGTGCTTAAGTAGATAAAGACCAACTCGGCACAAAACTTTTATTGAATACTGGTGTAGGTACCTACCCATAGATGTAAGTATGCCAATAGAAAACAACACAAAACTGTCATTTATTCCCATTTTAGAAGAACCCTCGATCGATCAGCCCTGAAAGAGCAGAGTGCACTTGATGTTGCGAGTCTAATACAATGATGGGCGTCATTAAGCTATTTAGTGCTTTCTCGACAATCGTGTCGGAGGCCGGAGGTCGGCGCGCCGGTAACTGGGCCACAGCGGTTCATTCTATAAATATCTCTGGCTTACTGGGAAATGGATCTATTTAGATCTACGAGCATAATCCTCTCTAGATTTGTGGGGCAGCTTACAGCGAACACGATTGATGGTGTGATCAAAAATGGGGTACGCCTACTAGTAATCATCATCAACTTTGAAGAACTCTCAGTTTGCTCGCCTTTTAGTAGTTACGTTATTCCTAAGCCATTACCTACCCAACTGTAATACCTACATGAAATACATGTACGGGTACGTTATGACCTATTGCTCCAATCCGTGTGTCAACTGGTCAGTGAGCATATCAGCGGCACAGTAATTGGCCCTTCTGTTACGACACCGTGACGTTGGTAAACTCACACAATGATATTTTATGGCTATAAAGGTAAATTATTGCCCTGGGCACAGTTATGGGCGGTGGGTATTATTTGAGACACTGACTGAATAGTTTGATGATATTTGCATAATGTGAGTTACAGGGCGTATGCTCTTTGTAAATAGTCTGGGCAGATTTGCGAAACACTTTTAGTTGGCACTTTTAGTCATTTTGAAGTACTGAAGATTTTATCATTAGTGGGTTCACAAACATTATTTTAGAATACATCTCGGAAAGGTAGCCAAGCGAATTTAAATCTGCTACAACAATGGATTAACTTCCTATGTAAGCGATCTCTAGACGCACGAACTAGTAAACATTTCAGTATCGAAAGATTTAAAGATCAGCCACCGCACACGACGCTTCAGGAGAAACCAGCAAACGATTGTACCCCTTTTTAAACCTTATATACCTCGTTGTCGATGATGTGACATAGAGTTCACATATCCCATGAGAACTGCCTAGAAGAATTGCTTCAGATGTGAAATGGACACGTGTTGCCAAACACTGCCCGATACAGATCGCGCACGCATCTGTTGACACGTGCTCTGGTTGCAAGTGACACAAGAGTTACGTTACGGTGGCAAACTATTGGCACATCGGGTCATGTAAGGAGATTTGCATCATGGGAATGTTACTGATAAGTATGGCTGATGTAAGGATCGCAATAACAAGTACACGGAAACCTAGCAAAAGGGTGTGGCTCATTCCATTTTCCACGAAATAACACGAAGTAATACGTAGGTATTCCCTTATGATCTTCAAAATACGGAAAGCACTATGATCAGATAGGTTCAATAGGTATGATGTTCTGTTTCTGGTTATTTTCATAGGTAATATCGAATTGTCAATTGCAGAAATCCTATCCTTTGTTTACAGAGCACTTTGGAAGTAAATATTGATTTACACACGCTATTTACCAGATAAGACAATACTGGTCATAATCGTAAAACTTTATGGGCGGGCTCAGTTCCACAAACCTGTTTAAGGAGTTCGCTCTATTTTGGTCCAGCCTGCCTGCCTGCCTGGGTCCCTGGTGAGGTAATCGTAGGAACAAGGACGGTGTAAACTGAGTTTGTTTATGTTTACGACGTAGCAGATATTTTTGGAAACATCATAACAAGATTGAGATCGAAACCTGCTAGTAGAATGATCTTCGTGAGTGATAAGTAAAGAATCTTCATTTTCCTTTTCAGATAGGTACTGTTCAAAGAACCGCGTATTGTTCGGGAACATTATGCCATGTTTTGGAATTGTAGAGCACCGTATGGTGACTGGTTACGTCTTCTCTCCCTAAAAAGGTAACAAAAAATAATATCTGCAGATCAAAGAAAACTTATCTACTTATTTATGCATATTTACACAAGTATTATTTAGTTTGTGTTGCTTATCTCGTGTTGTGATGCGTATGTAAACGAGCGTATCGTGAGTAAGATGAATAAACACAAAGTAAACAAACGTAATGTCTTGCCTTTTGCGAATTTATGTCGGACATTGCCATTTTGGCCACAGTGCCGTAAATAGGCTTATTTACGTCTTGATTTACATGTAAGCTGTGAAACCAAATCATGTACCTACTTCCTGTTCCTCAATTTTTATTAGAATCCATAAACGAATGCCTATTTCAGTACTTAGTCTGTAAGTTTTCTGTAATTTATTTTCACAACAAGTTCTCAACTGCATCATGGAATTATCTTTTCAATTGATCATATTATATTCCTTATCCAGTGCATATTTCCACCGTAGCTAATAGAATCATAAATCTAGTGCTTTGGTACAGCACGGCCGCGGCTGGCGTCACCTGGCGCTCGGCGTACGTCTCCGCGTAAGGAAAGTGCTCGCATCTGGACCGCTTTCGACGGAATGCTGCCACTCGCCCTCGACAAACTATAAATAGCTAGTAAAGCTCTATTTCATGTTGTCTGCTTTATTGAATCTTATACTGTACAATATAGTTGCTTTAACAACTTTCAGAGGCTTGCTGTTACATTTTTGACATTGAACCGGAGTCGTCTTACATCTTGCCATTGTCAAACATAGGCCACCCTATCGTTTCACCACTTCCTCTAATATTATAATTGACTTTAGAAATTGAAGGTGTACATTGCGGAAGTTATTGGAAGCCCAAAAAGCTATAAGCAGCTAACATGTTTTGCTCTGACCTTCAAGATTGACCATATATGTAATATAAAATGATCTTCCAAAATAGATACTCCTACTTTCGGTCCATTCAATCAAATACAAGATCTAGTAGGTACTCCTGTCTCCATAGGTCAGTGTTGCAAGCTTCGAGAACACCCGGCAGTGCAGTAGCCAGCAGCTACTACATAATGAGGTGATATCACGGGTCGGATCGTTTCGAAAGCGAGCGCAGGAATGTCCGACTGCCGGCCCGAATCGTGCACACCTGCGCAAACGCACACCCTGAGGAATTTACAGGACAGACTGTTTGCTTAAATTGCTGTATTGTTCGGATTTTTAATATGCTGAAATGTGTGTTTTGTCTGCTGGCTTTGCAGTTTGTTTAAACAAAACTCTCTGTAAAATAAGAAGCATAAAACACATTTAAGTTAAGGAGTATCAAAGACGTACTTTTTGTGCTCCTGAAATTCACATCCTGACATAAAATCCCGAGTTGGTAATAAGCAAAACAACTTTCAAAGTCAAAGGTTTTGATTTCACATAGACCATACCTATTACAGGTGCTTAAGAAACGTCAAGCTAGTTGTGCGGTTCAAAACAATATAGAACTTTATGACAACTCCACAATTCAAACAAAAGGAATTCGCGAATCCTCTTCCATATCAATATTATCGCTTGCGGATAAAGAGCCGGTATCGATACAGGACATAATTGTCCACTATTGCTTTTAATCCAACACTTAGATTTCCACAACAGATACACAATTGAGTCACTAGGACGTTAGATATGACGGGTACTGCCATCATCGCGACGCTACTGTTAACAATGAACGACAAGACATAACAACAACACTAACAATAATAAACTACCGGCTTGTTGGTTTCTCTACAAGATGGAATACAACACTACAGTTCTGAGCATCTCATCAAAAATGTTCCACTTCGCTTCAGTCTTTTTGAATAGTTCAGTTTCAAGCATTAAGTTTAGAATGCGATACTTCAGCCTCATGAATCCAACATCCCTTAAGCAAGTTTGTATCTTATGAAAGGCAACAGAATATGCTATACCCTATCCACGGAAGCAAGAGCTAAAAGGTAAACAAAGAATGACACTTTTTCAAGATGGCGGTATAACCCTACCGATGACAAAATCACAGATACTGCGAACATTTTATACAAAAATGTGACGTTTTGTCATCGGTCGGGTTATACCGCCATCTTGAAAAACTGTCATTCTTTGTTTACCTTTTAGCTCTTGCTTCCGTGGATAGAGTATAGCTAGAGATTGATCGATAATGTAACAATGTCTTTCTTGACATTGCAATTAAATTAAGGTAAGTTTAAGGAAAAATCATTCAAAAGGTCTTTAGGATTTTCCTGTGAATGACGCATGGACCATGACCTAAGAAGAAGTGAAATCATTGCCTGCGTCACCGGTCAGCATCCAATAGGTACCTAGTAGTCACTATGCAAATAATGAATGTTTCAACATATTGGCTAGGAAATACGTAAAACAAAGAGAAATCTAAAAATTACATAAAAGCATAATTATGGAAATGCTGTCAAACATTTGACATTATCATATCAATTTTCTTTAAATACATTTGTGTAGATAAATGTTACACTTTTGTGTACTTCTTTTGTTACAAGTATCGGGTTGCAATTAGTTAATTATGTACCTACCTACTGCATCGCTGTCATTATTATTATCAATATCATGAGTCGGGATACTAGCATCAATTTTAAGTTATCGACATACTCACATATTTTTATGGTTTGAAGTCAGAATCTAGTCTACATTACATCGGTCACTTGAATAAGTTCTATTTTTATGATCAGCTATTTTACAGGATACGCAAACATTTCCACGTCGATATAAGGATTTAAAGATTCAGGATGTAAATGATAGGTATTGCTGCGGACTTCAGACTAGGGTTTCCATAAATCGTAATCGAACCGGTTCCTAATCCCGCGATAATATATTCTACACATATTCGATAGTTATAAGTAAGTATACAAACTCTACTGCTATAATACAGTATGGCAGTAATCAGCTGATCGATCGAGCGTCGATAACGTTTGCGTGTGCGGGTGACACACACAGGCGCAATGGTCCACGTGTGTCAATGTCAAGCGTTTGGCTGCAAAATAGTCAGTTTATAATAAACATAGATAGTCAAAAGTCATCAAAAATTAAAGGCTTTTTTCTTTCTTCTTTGCTTTTTGAGAAGATTGTCATGGTGTCAATGTTAGCTAGAGCCTATCAACGGTACCTACCTGTATGGATTGAGAGCAGATTGTAAGTAGGTAGAATATTAGTTCTCATAAGTACCTTGTAGTATTTTCTTCTATTTCGTATTATCGTACATATAAACAGGTAATCGTTTATCATCATACTTATAAATAGTTTTAATTAAGTAGATACCCATTTATACTATCTGAGACACCTGTTTCACTACCTATTCATGATATTTACCTTGAACAGTTACCTACAAGTATGTTCTTCATCATCACCTTATCTCCTTGCCTATAATTTTAAAAGTTTTCTCACATAGAGTTAGTTTAGATTTCACATACATAGGTACGTAAGTATATGGCCCGTTTCACAATATCGCAACATATCGTATTTACACAATTGCAAATTCAAAATAACACGAATGATAATGTATTGTAGAAACTTATTCTACAAACGTTTTCACAACATTGCAGTGCAATAGGTTAACAAGAAACGCACAAATACTAATTAGCAGAATGGTTAATTAATTGCTTATGAAATGATTATGTAAAGCGATGTTCAGGGTTATACTGAGTTGGTTATGTACAGGTTACGGGACATCTCAGGATTGGTGGCACGATTAAACCAAACTGTAAGTATCTGTGGTAGCTTGTATCCCTATCATATCTTAACTTGCTTGAGTATCTCAGTATTTTCTGTATGTTTATACATCTGCAATTTGCACTCTTAACGCGCCTTTCATTCGGAGATACATGAGATAAAGTACATGATAATAAAGAACATTAACTTACAAAACTGGTATGAATTCAGTTTTCTTTTTTTTCCGACGTCAATAATCATCAAATGACCCCTCCCGCTGTGGGTTAGCAGCGGTGAGGGAGTGTCAGACTCTTACTGACTAAAAACCGTCGTGTTCCGTCATAGGCCTTTTATGTACCAGGGCCGCGGTATCTCTTTCGAACAACCCGCAGCCCCGATGAATTCAGTTCTCAGTCCGACAATTCGCAGATGCTGAAAAGTAAATATTTCCTATTGGTTTTTACTTTGTTCCAAAATATAACATGACGTTATTAAAGAATTAATTAGCCGTGAGTCGATACTCGATAAGCTATCGTTATCATCGATAGCGCCGCCTGCGCACTGACTCACGGACAATGGCACATGATATCATGCTTGTTTGTTTCACTCAAACTAGATTATATTGAGGATTTGACAACTGAAACTGTTTGACATACAATTTCTTATTGTTTGACATGTAATTTTCTGTCTATAACTACTAGTCCTAGCCTTGATATTTCTGATCCAAAATACATGAAGTTCTATTGTGATATATAAAAATTCATTTGGCATGGTATATTATGAAGAGGTATAGTTCTTGCCAAACTTGATACTGGCTCGCAACTAATTTATGAAAAAAGGTCATGTTGCCTGTAGCTCTGCCATCTGCTGATACCTGAAAATGGTTTCGAACTACTATAAAGTTAGGCGAGAGCCAAACCCAAGGAACTCAGGTAAAGTCTGCAATATTCAAATGATAAGCCTCAGCTATTTTCCATCATCTCATATTACAAAGTCATCATGATGATCGCGCTGCCGTTTAGCGTCCATGTGTTGTGGTCAGTTCACGAGATTGTCGCATACAGACGACAAGACATCTCCCGACCACAACCCAGTTATAGGAAACCTGATACCCTTTGATTTATAGGACTGATTGTCACTTGTTAGAAGGATGTTCGGAAGCCAAATAGAAGCTTACATTGTAGCACAAGTCGAGTCGTTTGTTTAGAAAGAAGGGTCCATTTCTTAAAAGCATATATGGCAGGCCTGGCAAGCGCTAGTTTGAAAAAAAAAGAACATTACAGTTTCCACGTTTAAAAAGAAAGCAATGGCAAATAAGCGGTGTTAATACGATAGTCTGTACGTATGTATGGTACAGTACCAGCACCCAATTCCCACATCTCTGCGGCTTCTGTACCGTAACGCGATCTCCGCGATATAGATCAACACACGAACAGTCACACACACACAAGTACACAGGTGTGTATGTATAGTGTGCGTTACGGGTAAGGAATCGGTCGCAACATTCTGTATGCATAGCTGAGAAACTGATTGAGTTATCGTGGACAAGTGACGAGCTGACAGCGATTCATGTCTTAGGCTTTAGCAGTCAGAGGAGAATGGGAGAGGTAAAATTGTTTCGCAGACGTTGAATAAAAATGGGACAATGGCAGCAAAATGTTGATGATAGGTAAGTTTGTCCCTTTTATGTTGGGGAGGACTGTCAGTCTACACAAGTGGGAGTGTCAAAGGTTTATTTGCTTCACTAGCCCAGTTAAAGAAAATTAAGACAACTTTTGACTACCGACATCGACTGTTTGTTAACAAATGACAACAGGCACTCACTGCTTTTTCACGAAGTATAGAAGACACTTGCAACGAAATAGGTGGTAGTGAGTAGCTCATGTCTTGTGCACCTAGCGGAACATGGCAATAGACGCTATCACCTATTGATGGAAAGTGTTTATTGTTGCTTTACATGGTTATTTTTCTTCCTTCTCAATATAATATGCCATTTAGATACATTTATTTTTGTTATCAATAATAATTCTTGCATCTATAACATCGGTTTTCTAGTAGAACGTAAATAGGCAAAACAAAAATTGCAAAATTATCATCAAATTGACGATCCTATATTTTCTATGGATTTGCGTCATTGTAATTTTGATGTCAGCAATTTCGAAAATAGTCACGAATGAAAAAAATATGATGTAGCAATAAATAAACAAAACAGTATTATTAGCAATAAGCATTACTTAGTCGTTGAACACCAACTGCATGATCATTAAGTTTTTACATCCTCACGTAATGCTTATACAAAAACGTATTTGTTTTGTTCAGTTTTATTAAGATTATCTCACCACATCTTTACAGATCTGAAATCGAGATCTTTGACACTAGAAAGTGAAAGAATATATTTTTAGAGACTTTTGTTAATCTCGTTGGGCTTATCTGTCTTACTTTCAGTCTTATCGCTAAGCAAAATAGTGTTTATTCAAATACCAGTGGCAATCTGCCGTACTTCCATTCGCCTTACATAAAAATTTACCTATTTATTTCGTCAATATGGCGCACCATTACGAAATATCTTTAAAAGCAGAATCCTTATGTATTCAAATACAATTAAATAATAATCGTCTCCTTTCGAATGACATTCCACAATAATTTGATAACGGAATAGAAAGCATTCTTCGCGCAAATAATTCGTCAGTCGATAATGGATGCGTGCGCCCGCGCAGTGTGACGTCACGCTGAATATTTACATTTGCAACGTGTTCCGACGTCTGATGCTGCGAGTAAACGATCGTATTTACATAACGAATTTATTTGCTCACGCTACTGTACTGACTGCAACTGCACATTTTGAAATGAAGATACGGAGAATGACGAAAAATGATGTGTTTGGCTGAGCCACAACTATCGTCTACTCTTTTGTTATATGTATGTATGTTTAGCTGAGGATCTATTAGGTATAAATAAAAATGTCTCAAATACACAAACTTATCTTTTTAGCTAAGATTTATGCACAATTTTTCTGGTCATTAACGCTCCAAATGTTGATACCACAATTCTTGAT
The DNA here is from genome assembly GCF_030705265.1 of Helicoverpa armigera. Taxonomy (NCBI): domain Eukaryota; kingdom Metazoa; phylum Arthropoda; class Insecta; order Lepidoptera; family Noctuidae; genus Helicoverpa; species Helicoverpa armigera. The sequence goes on from NC_087135.1 coordinate 11,543,281, forward strand.
TAAGACGTATTTACTAAAGATCCGAACTCTGATTTTAATATACATACTCTTTGTGTTTTCCTATCGGTACTGAGTGTGTACATTCGGCTGCGCGTGCGCATCGGATTTACATAGAGGTTTATCTGGTCGGCGCGAGATTATTGAATTAGTTCATCGCCCCCTCACCGAGTGTGTGTGTGAGTGATCCTACGAGTGTCGTGATTTATAGAAGGCTCTTAATCTTATCCTTTGTTGATTTAAGTAGGACTCTGGATATGCTATCTACTTGTCAAGTTATTTCAAGGCATATTGCTGTTACTACTATTGATGCATCTTTGTAATGGGATTTTATGTCTCTAAGTTACAAAAGACTGTACTACGGAAATTCCTGGATCATGAAGAAAATTGTTATCACATAAAAATATTAATTCTTCATTTATTTTGTATCGGATGACAAGATCTAGGTACTTGTCTTAATGATTTTGATTATCTTTGTTCTTTGTTGTTGTTGCATATTTCAAAACATTGCGTTGCAATTGCAATGCGCGCATTACGGAAATGTCTATCGCTCTATTTAATTTTACCGTTATCATTTCGAAAAACAAATTAAATTATATTCATTTTGATCGTTATCTTATTGGAATTCAATAGATAAGCATAATTATCTAAGTGATATAAAATTAATGATAATGATATTTTTCTGGAATGTCTTATTCATTGGCGCATTGTGGGTGAACCCCCGATTTCGGCAGTGCATATTTATAGAACCAGTTTGTGCACTTTTACCGAAGCCCAATATTGCGCTAATTTCTTATCTATACTGTTCAGATTTCGAATGTATGTAATTAACATATCTGTTTTTGTTTTAAAACATCGCGTGGTATTTGGAATCTTCGTAAAATGTTTGTTAACTCCACTCTTATAAGTTGGCAATAAAGATTTGGATCATTCTTATCTGTTAGCCATTCCACTGCGCTCACTTTCTTCTTATCTTCTTTCACGATGTCAATGTTTATCCATTTTTGCACTTCAGTTGATAATGTTTTCAGGATTGATTTAGAATGAATAGATTTTCATATTTAATCTCACATTGTGTAATAGAAAGTGCTATAATACCTATACAGACTTGGATATATCGGAGGACAGCGGGTGTGGCCATCCCTGACCCAGTTCAACCCTCGCAAGCCGGCCATCAGAATAAACCCGCGCTTAATGCTGTTGACTCAGTTTATGCGCCGTGACAACACATTAGGGGGTTAGCTGTTACGCGCCATTTGTGTCCACCGTCGTCTTCGGGAACTGCAAATGGCATTAAATGATAGTTAAGCTTTTATGAGGTATGGGTACATGTGGCGTGATTGCGGTTTGGGCAAAGTTTTGAAAGCTGCGCTGGGCCAAAGAATTTCATCAAAGTTGACTGCACTGCACCTTCAATTGCTGTTTGAAATGTTCTATCTGGTACCTAATACATATATCATGATAACAGGAATTTAAATCTAATTGCGGTTCTATAGTTGACCACGGGACAGAATAAAAGGTAAAGTTTCCGCAAGAAGATGCCACCTTACAATTGACACAATTATAGAACTGTTGATAATTCCTAGCGGTAGACGGCAAAACAAACAGTAGCGAACGGATCGGTCGCGCTGCGGACTCTGACACGCCCTTAATCGAATCTGTATTGTGTTGATGTTCAGAAGACATTCGATACGAACTGATTTGATTTCATAAGAAACAACGGTTCCTAAGATGGACGTAATCTGCACCAGGCACTGCTATAATACCATAACCATTTTGAGGAAACTCATGGACGAAAGAAGCAACGGAACTTATGGCAAGTTTTAGCTTATCTAGGTATATGGATAAGAATGACACGATGCATATGAAAAATTGAGAACATGTAAAAAAACTATTGCGTTGTAGAGATCTCTACGTCATTAGCCTCGCAAATGTGAAATGTCTGAAAATGTACCTACATAGTCGTAGTTAGACGTATGCCTGGAACTAACCGATTGGATTACCTCGGCGGCTGTTATTTGGCTACTAGTGACCGCGCCTGATAGCTTATGTAAGTGGAACCAACTCACAAGGTTTTCTGCATATTATAACCGAAATTGCGTGTTAAGAGTGTTATGAAGAAGATTGTATTGATAGGACGATGACTTTTCTGTCATACTTATACCGAGTATAGACAACATCAAACATCTTTCTAGCTCCAGTTTGTCCTGAACACACCTGTTTAACCAACGTTGTCTCAAAAATATTTGGAAACAAAAAAGGACCTTTGTCCTGTCTTCGGCCTCCGCATTCCTTGTACCTCTGAATAATGCATGGCACTCACCCCGCATTGTGTTACAAGTCATAGCTAACACAATACCTCCCGTGGCACAGTCGGGTATGTCACACTTGACCTACACAATACGTATCAATTTGTCAAGGGATGGGACTGAATGCATAATTTGGGTCTTTTATTAACGTCATAGTATGAAATTGTTCTTGAAGATCGAAATACAGCTGCAATCAAATTAGAAACCTATAAAATACACGCTCCATAAGTGAACGAAGCTGAACAATGATTGCGCAGGAGTCGCAGCTTGATAAGGAAATGTAATTCCGTTGAACATAATCTCAATCGTTTTGCGAATGCTTACGGCTCGTATGATTGGACACGCGTGATTAACGACCAGGGAACTGGCCAACCACGATATATGATGGACGTCCATTGTCGCATACGAAAGATGACTGTCCTAAAAGTCGTGGTAAAAAAAGCAATGTATACTGAATCGTGTTTTTGAAAGACTTAAATCGTTTAAAATTTTTGTATGTATCATCTTACAGTAAACTGTAGTAACTTTCACGATGATTCGATTTAGCTTTGGAGGCTGCGCGCGCGCCGCTATCATCGATTACGCACGGTCTGGCAGTCGGACAAACAAACCAATAAACATATTAGTTTGATACACTCTCTCTTTATGTCTCCTGCTGGTTGATGAAATATAATAGTAATTTTATAATGACCTTTGTCTGTGTTTGGAGATTTTATTGTTGTTTATTTCGTTGCAAAATTCTTAAAAAACAAACAGGTTTTGTTGATTTAATTTTAATAAATGCGATCCCACATTAAATTTACGCTTTCTGTCAATGTGTTGACCTATTGAATACAATAAAATTAATATGAATGTCCAAAATTAGAGCGGTTTGTTGCGAAAAATAGATACGAATAGTTATTTAGAGGTATGAGTTGCAAAACAGTAGAACTATATTTGATCGTCGAGTCGCATTGATTAATCTATTAACATTTAAAATGGAAGGTTTCGAATTAATATAATAGTATCGACCTTTATAGTGATGTGTAACATCAATTAAGCAATTTAATGTTCGATATTCGATTAATTGACTTTAATTTCAGTACTCTACATTAGAAAGGACTTATTAAGCTAGAATTAGTTACAATTATGGGTTCTTGTTATATGAATTGTAATTATTTTAAAAAAAACTCAACATAAGTCGAATTTTATTATACCTACTTAGTTTTCAGTATCTATCTACTTAACACTGTCTCATTGACTTTACTATACACCGACACTCGGAAGTCATAGATTAAGTTCCCCGCAGCTTTCCCAAACAGTGTCACACGCAAGTTTTTGTCAGTGGTTATCTCGTGAGCTATCAAGTGAGTGCAGTGACCTGCAATTAGGAGCAGATTACGTAAAGTGCAGCGAGAGCGCGGAAGCTGAGCATAATGCATTCCTACGTGCGTGGATCATGAACGAGTCGCACCGCAGAGTTTTGTGCAGTAGTATCAGTTATATTGAGAGAGTGTAAATATTACCTCACTTTTTTGTGGACTTTATTAATAAAGGAATAAGCGTGAGGGTTCAAAATGAAAATATCGCCCTTGTTGGTTTTGGAAATCTCAGAAGAATTAAACTTTTAACCCTTTACTAACAACTCAGTGTCACGAGGACAAAACTAAGTAGGTACCTAACGACTCTTTCACAAGTGCCATTTGTTTCAAGTGCGACTTCTGTTAGTTATTTTCTTTGCAACGTGCCACTGATTGTGGGAAGAGCTGCCACAGTTACGTAAACTATAGTTTTCGGTAAAATAATGAGCCGGAAAGGTCATCTCAATTACTTCAGTTATTTTTATTACGAAATAATATTTAATTGATTTTGTTCGGTGGCGTTTGGAAAAGATTGTCATCATAACTATCATAGTTTTCCTTAACTGTATGTATGTACGTACTATATAATGTAACCCCCGTGTGCACTCATTACCCATTCTCCCCCATTTATTGAAAGATTGCGAGTAATTTCAACATATATAACTGAGAGCACATCATAGAAAAACCCGGAGTATTTTTACAGTAAGTAAATGAACTTAAAAATCTAGAAAAACATTCAAGTTCAATAAAAGTCGTTGATAACGTCTATCTTTTACGGAAGTTGATTTAAATCTAACGAAATCGACAGCAGTTTTTGATAACATTTCAAGTTTATTTACATTAGTATTGCGAAGTGAACACGAAAAATAATTATGTTTTCACCCCTGACTAACATAAACACATAGTTAAATACACAATGGAACTATGTACTTAGGTAAGTACTGGTAAGTCAACATATTGTGATGATTTGGCACAGTTTCACCTGTCACGCTTCCATCCTCCTTGTTTTCTAAATAAACAGTTTAATAGAAATTATAATAATGTGGGAAAACCTTCACGCAACACGCGCAAACAGACAGAAGACTCACTTGACACAATACGGGATTGATAGTGGGAACTGGTATGTACTAGAGATTTTAAACTCTTGTGTCCGAAAACTGAAGGTTTTTTTGCCTACAATATATGACCTTTTTTCATAAATTAATCAAATCACTCTCATCATCATAGCTGCAAATAAATTTATCTTTAGGTAAGTATTTTATCTGATAATGCTTATAAAACTTTAATTAAAAAAAACTTAGTTTAATTGTAAAATTATCTTATTTCTTTTACTAGAAGCACACATAAATATGGAAAACTATAGCGAAAGCTTCTTCAGGAATTATGTTCTGACGTAGGCAATATGAAAGAATGCTGAATGATACATTCTTTTATATATTGTTTTGCTTCAATTCCTCACAATGTAGCTTACTTTTATTCCTAACTCAGGTGTTCTGCATCTCATCGGTCATGGTATGTTTGTATATTTGTCCTATCGTCCAACAAGGTACGTCGTCGCGGATAATTAGCTAATACCCGCGGATGCGTCTGCGCAGCTAATTGCTCGTTAAGATGGATCGCTAACTGTATAATGAGCGTGCTCTCACAATTACTGCGCGTTACTCACTACGAGTGAATGTCGGAAATTAAAGCTTGGGTTCAAGTTTTTTTTTTTAATTTTAGGGTGTTGGTACAAGAGTTTAAAATTATTTTACCTAAGTATGTATAAATAATTTAAAATCACAACCATTCTTCTTTCAGTCGGGTGAAAACGCATGACGTTAAAATACTCTTCCTATTGCCTTACAAGGATAAAATATGTACTTTCTCGATATTACATATTATTCGAGAATGCAATGTATCGAATATATTTCGTATCTCAAGTGAACGTGAAAGTAAATGATTGGAGCTTTCAGTGCACTTTCACTCTTACAAAGTTTTCGATAACATATATTTTACAATCAAAATCTTAATGATACTTAAAAATATTGTAGATATTATAACATTATAAATAATTAACTTATTAAGAGTCTCTTATATCAAGGCCATATATTTCAATGACTCCAACGACGAATGAGGATCAAATCGTTTGATTTGAATAACTTTAGACACACCAACTAAAGTGGTTTATACCACCTCAGCGTTTTAAGTACTTGTGTCGAGGAACACCGTGACACACTACTAGTACGATACGTTATACATATAGTAAAGTACGTACATACACGTAGAACCCATAAAATCGTCAGCACGAACAATAGGCGAAAGTAGTGAGAAGTGCCGCTGGATATAGTTTTATTGCAACGCCAATATTGCAAGAGAGAAACACTTACGAGGTGAAAACGGTCTTGTTATCTATGAGTGGAATCAACTGCCTCGGACTTGATAACTCCTGAAAACCTTTCAATAAAGTTGTATGAAGGTTTTCTCATGATCCTATACTTATACTTTCATGATGATATCGTACTGCTGATGTCGTTTGAAGCCATGGGATGGATTTGAAATATCAGCCGTCAGTTTATCTCAATGAGTAACATTTAAATCGAACAAATAACCTCTGATTAACTTTAAGGTCAAAAAATATCTGTCTCTCAAGTCCTTATGAGAGAGAATATTATGACCAAAAAGATATTATTCAATATTTCCCTTTTGAGGCTCTAGCGCGACAGTTTTAACTTTTATATCTCTTATGAAACTGGGGAGGCCATAAATGGTAATCAGATCACAACGTCAACATATCATAGATCGCTTTGGTGTCAAGAATTTCTAATGTTGAATCATGACGTTGGTGTTGCACTTAAAACAAGAGATGCTCAACATTGCAATATGTCTGTACATGTACTTACCTCTTTGTAATATAACGTAAGCACACGTAACACATGATTACCAAGTTAGGTAATAACTGCGAAACAATCATTCATCATCATCATTTAGCCTTTAACGGATGATTTCCTCGGCAATCATCGTGAAAACTAATTCACATTCACCTTTCGAGCCCATTATTTGGATCACCAACACTCGTTAAGGAAATCAAAGCAAAAACTCTGCAAAGGTCACGCACGCGATATCAAACGTAAACAAACGTTACACGACTGGTTTAAGAAGTCCTGCTTATGTGTTAAACTGGGTGTTATTAGTAGGCTCTTGTATTTGTTCGGTTGTTGTGTTGCGTATGCAGTGCGTTGAGTGCAAGTGATTCGGTTTCACTTTTCAACTAATGGTGGATGACCTGCGACCGGCAACTTGCATTAGTTAAGTATGCCTTGTTATGTAAGCAATCCCAATTCAGATTGTTTTGTTTTTATTTTGAGCATCTTTATTTCCTATTGAAATGCGAGTAGCTCATGAAAGAATATCCATATCTTGTTGCATAAAGTATATAGAGACCGTATTAACATAAATATCTGTTTGGTATCTGACAGTGACCATTAAGTTTTGAGCAGGTATTAGCTGTCAACAGTACAAAGTCTTATATTAACACGATTCCTTAAATCGGCATGGCCCTACAACTAGATCAAACAGTCCGAAGATTCTTTCCAACTCGTCAAACATGGCGAATAAAACCTGCAACAACAAAACACAAATTAATCACAGTCTACTTAGTGCGCTACTAGACAGGGTGTCTGTGACGTCACACTCACCTAGTTCCCACGCGCCGCCGTCGCCAACCGTCCGACGCGGTCGTCCGACGCGACCGACTAATTGTCGGCTATGAATTAGTTAAAGTAGCTTATCGTCTAAGATAGCGGTGTCTCCTGGCTAACGATAATGTCTTCATAGTAGCAGCTTCACAGTTGTTAAGTATCCACTTACTGCAGGACCGTTACACTATCGATCTACAACAAAGTATGGTGTTTCAGTAAGCTGTTAAGTGTCAAGTCTGATATTTCCCAAAGGATGCTTTTAAAGGAAAACTCTGCCCTAGTATTAGTAAATAATTGTAATCAAGTTGCAAAAATACCGGTCAAACGCGTGCCGACTAGCCATCAGGCTTGAACAGCATGAACAACCCCCCAAAGGGCCTTCAAAACTTCTCAATCGAAGTCATAAGTAAAGTAGCACTGGCTATAATATCATCCAATCCATAATTCAGTCCCCTGAGAGTCAAGTTTACCATCTTGTTACAAAACCGCGTGTTTAGCATTAATATACAATTTAGCTAAGTGGAGGATGGTCGGCAATCCGTTACAATCGGTCCGGCGATCTGTCTCGAGATAGCGCGGTATCGATTCTGTTAGCTGCACTGATCATATTACTATGTTGCACTCGTAAAGTGACAGGGCTGATAGACTTAGTTTTAAAAACGACTGTAAAAATAAACACCTCGAAACGATGTACATACGTGTGCAAAATGGGTGGAACAGCTTACGATTTGTTTCAGAATTAAATTAATTAACAAACAAAGAGCTAAAAGATTTTGTAGATCGATAATATTTTAATTTGTTTCTTCCTTTCTCGGAACACCGCGGTTGATAATGATAAGAATGTATTTAGATACTGTATACGTGATAATAACATAGTTATAAATAACCACATTAATCCGTTCCTGTTGCTTTATTTCCAAACTGTACAGTTTTAAAGTAAACAGTTTGTTTTATTATTCTTTTCCTATAATTACTTTGGGAACGCTGATGAGCAAAAAAGATGGTGGTAAGCATTTTATTAAGTGAAGCTATTGAAGCGAGAACTATAACCGGAACGAACTGTAAGTGCCAACTAAACCGTCATTCCGAGAACAGACGGACAAGATATCGACAATTAACGTTCTCGAATGATTGGCTGCAAGTCTGGCGGTAACTGCGGATAATTCGATCGAGATATTCGCGTAAAAACCTGGAAAATTGTTATTAAATGATCCATTGAAGAGGATGATACGAGTCACGATGTAATACCAGATGCCGTTGTGGCACACTTGGGATCCACAAATGTTCATGATACGGAAAAAATGTCTGCCACAAAAACACTTCACAATAATTTTCTAGGAAATCGTTTACTTGACAACAATGGTTGTTTAGGAATAATGTGTTAACAGTTTGCTTGGCGTTGCCCAGAGTTCAAAAACCTAGATATGGAAAAAACGGTACATAGGATAACTTAAATAGCTTTCATATAAAAATTGAAATTAAACTACAATAACTTCTAATTAATTGAGAAGACCATGGCTAGAAACCACAGTGTGAGCCATGTGCAAAAGACTGTTGATAAAAGTTGTACGCATCAAGCTAAAGATCAGCCGATATGCCACATATACGGGTAGATCCACTGACACGGACTGGTATCAAACATACTGATGTTCGAAGATAATGAAGTTGGTAGACTGTACGTCTGACACACAAAAAGCTCTGCTATTCTGCTATACAGCTCAATCGAGCACGAGCATGCAAATAACGCGTGTAATTGAACGCGTGCGTATTGTGTTAGTTCCGTAGTAGTCACTGCGGGCTGTGAACTCAATAATGTATAGATTCACTAAATAATTAAGTCGCATAATGATGGGCATTAGAAAGGATACATCTCCTTTGTAAGATCTCGAAAGATGATGCAAAAATTTAAGTAGGTTTATAGCAAGGTGCGTCAAATGTAGTCATCAATAAAGGGGACCTGAAAAACTGAATTGAAAGGTTGATGAGATTGATCGAAAAGAGGATGATTCCTGTAGTTGCAATCAAAGAAACTAATACGATAAACCAAAACATCAGTACGTAGGTGCGAGATGTTTTAAATGACTTCTACAAACCAGTTTAAAGTGGTTGATTATTTACTTGTTAACAATAATAATTGAAAACCACTACCATTCCTGTGACAACCCTATCAAGTACCGCAATGTAGTCGACATGCAAAAACTCTCCGTGACGAAGCGCACGCGCAGACGCATACGATACAGTCTGACGCTGCTTTTGTACTCGCCGACAGTTTTTGTGTAGGCCTTACTTTCATCTGGAAGACGTTTTAGGAAGCAATTTGTTCTTCTAAACAGGAACAGTTTCGACCATAGTTTCACATGATGAAAAAATAAAGATAGGATATGTTTGAAAGAGACACTTGTTTTAGACTGGAACATTTGTAACATCCACCTAGACTAGACCCGACCGTAGGAAAGGCTACAGTAATAGGCGTACAGTAATGTCGTGGTTATGTCACAGTAAATGAGTGCAGTTATGACCATCGTCTAGTCGGTTCACGACATTACTAATGTTACTATTATTGTAATAGTTCCGTTACTATGGACACTCATTACTGCAGTAGGTTTTCTAGGTTGTTTGTCTGTGATGACTGTTATTTTAACATGATAATACAGCCAATCCATGTTAGTTATGCTATGAAATGACCTTTGTTTTTTCTATAAATGCACTGCGGTTTCAATTATCAATTGTTCATGGAATTTCTGGAAGAGTCTCGGTCTCTTAGTAGTCTTCCTACTAATCTTACGATTACAGTTTAAATAATAATTTTGAGTTTATTCTAATCTATAATTCTCTCTTGAGTCATTAATGTTCCTGTCATAAATGACTAGTCATCAAAAACGATAATGTTTTTCCCCATATCACATTACACTTACTGAAGCAATTTCCAAGCAACTTATACATGGGTAATCTACATGATTATCATCAGGAAGCAGGAAATTATAATAATGTCAAAAATAAGAGAAAGTGCACACGATCGGATGTTCGTTAACGAGCGATGTGAATGGGCTGCGCGCGCGCACCTCCACTCTACATGCGTTTGACATCTGCCGCTCATTATGTTGTACCTGTGAACACTGTTGTATATGTAAAACGTTCTGGGAAGGTGAGAAATTTTCTTGTATGTATGTACATATTTATTTATGTATATGTATATGTATTTATTTATGTTCCAGTGATCGGGTTGGATCAAAGAGATTGAAAAAGTTTATGCTAAGTTTAGAAGCAGTCTTTAATGCCAACGAAGTAACAAGGTTGATTTTCAGTATTCGCACATCAGTCACACGTTCACAATTGCGCCTTTTAACGCCAAAGAACTAATTGACTAAAGGGATATTAAATCATTACCTACTAGTTGAAAAAAAATGGTTATCGTATTATAGCTGTCTTTGAATTATCACGATATCCACAATGCCAGCTACTGCCAGACTAACTAAAGCAAGTGTAATGTACGCACGTTGAATAAACACTTGTACAAACTGATATGTTATTAGTCATAGTCTTCTAATAACATAACCTTAGTAATTCATGTTCGATGTTTCTCATTGAGCAACTCAAGAACATCATGACATAAGCTACATTTTTTTCAGATATGCCTAATTTGCACAACATCCCTATAGAAGTACCCCTATCACCGTTAATTATTAACATTAACTACTACATTTATCTAGAAATCAGTTATCTTGAAGAAGACATGATTATTTAGTGTTTCACATTTCTCGAGTCTCATCAGATCGTCTACTTTCTCCACAAGTGCTAAATAAACGAAGGTCCACCTTTGTGTATCATCTCTTTACTTAATGTTTCACTACGTATTTGTAATCAACACTTGTAGCGATATAATCAAACCACAATACCAATACCTAATCGGCATCATAGATAATACGCAGGAAAGCCCAGAATTCTAAACCTATACATAGTTTTATGCGTGATGCACCTTACAATACTTTGATGACGAGGTACTAAGGTCAGCTCTTTCCGTTTATCGTGAAGTAGCGTTTCTGTTACTTTGGGAACTAAAGCCCATGATATGTCACATGATAACTGCCTTTAGATCTACTTTTCTCGCCTCTGGGCCGCGGCCCAGATTATACAGTCGGAAAACTGGTCCGAATGTGCGTGAAGTGACGGACTTAATTGGGATTAAAATCCGATAGTTGTGAAATTTTTCACAGCTCAAAATCGTCAGGAGGCAAAAAGACTTAGATCTTTTTCATAATTTTCATCATAAATATAATACTTTGTCTAGATACTGGACTCCTAGTACGTAATATAAACTTCGTTAAATAATGGAGCTTCTATAGATACTTAATTAATAATCTCAATTTATAAGTAAAACGTAAATATAGAAACATTGTTTCTTTTAATCAAATTTTTTTTCGATTGTTACAAGAAAAAACAAATCCTCTTTTGGCAACAAGAGTATTTTTGTAACACTCATTTATTTTGGATTGGATTGACATTGGATATATTGACATCAATATTTTCGATAAAATTATGAAAAAGATCTTTATTTTTTTAGCTCCTGACGATTTTGCGATTATTAAATATATAGGGTATAGGAACTAAATATGCAAAAAAACTTTAATGGGGTTTTTTTAAATGCTGTAAGTAAATAAAAATAAATATTATATCCTACTTATACACACATATTCTACATATATATATAAATATCCCACCTAATCTAGATATTAAAAAAAGGAAAAATAAAAACCATGTATCAAATATCTATAGGAACTTCATTATTTAACGAAGTTTATATTAGCTACTAGGAGTCCAGTATTCTAGACAAAGTATTATATTTATGATGAAAATTATGAAAAAGATCTAAGTCTTTTTGCCTCCTGACGATTTTGAGCTGTGAAAAATTTCACAACTATCGGATTTTATAAAATTAAGTCCCAATGGGTCGACTTACCTCCGTCACTTTTTTCACATAGTAATCTGGCCCGCACATTCGGACCAGTTTTCCCGACTGTTATTATACCGTGTAATCTGGGCCGCGGCCCAGAGGCGAGTTTCCCCCTAACCCTTAACGAGTAGGTAAGAAACATCGTTTGTAGATGCAGTTTATTCTCACGATAAAAGGGAGAAAAAACTAATGGCAAATGGTTTAACTATCGCAATGAATTATTTTTATTGTAATTACAGCCGTCGAACAGCTCGCGGCGTCTGGTGGTGACTCAGCGAACAAACAAACAGACACGATTACACAGTGTTTACTTGAGCGAGCCATCCTCGATACATCACAGTGTTTGTACTATTTAGTCATGGAGCTTTCGGAACAGGTATGCCGGCTATTTCCTTGACAGACACTTGTTTAATGTTTGATCAAAACACTGGAGAGTGATCGCTTCTGGGGGCCTTCTGAAGGCTCTTTGAAATAAGTGAACTGCCAGATATTTAACATGAAACCGTAGGGCTTATGAAGAAAGCTCTTTGAAACATGTGAAATAGATGTTATCTTAATTAATTACGAGAAGTTTCCACATGTACTTATATATCTTATAACTTTACCATACATAAGCACAAATTGGAATCATGGTTCAATTCTAGTTAACTTAAAATAAGAATCAATGAGAAATGCCAGCATGGGTAAAATCAATATTCCTTGCTTACAAAAAAAAAACTCATACTTTTATCATAAGTATAATTCCTCTAAGCAGTATTACAGCTAGAGTATCCGACGAGGATGGGATTCGAACCCACGCGTGCAGAGCACATTGGATTAGCAGTCCAACGCCTTAACCTCTCGGCCACCTCGTCTTGTTGCCCTGACGCTACATAGCATGCTACAAGAAATGCGGTCAAAGTTCATGAAATCAATGACAGTGAACATTCTTCTCTCGCGACAGCTGAAAGTATCGGAAATATTATGTTTTACTAATATCGTTGTAAACCACCTACTGGTTGGACTTACCTAGGGAAATACCCAATAGGGTTGCCTGGGTAACTGGGGTGGGTTGGTCAGATAGCCAGTCTCCTCTTATAAAACGGGAACAAATATAATGACCACCATAAAATGCTTTGATACCCTTAGTTTTGCAACCAGAAAAATCTACTGAACACCAGAAAAATAAAGTCTAAAAATGTAATAGTACCAGCTATTTTAGTCACGACTTCACTTTAAATTGTATTCGACCACCAAATTTAGTAAATGATCACCAACTCTTGACGACCAAATTAATGTATTATTTTTGCCTAAATAAGTCACTGTGATTGCCATAAAATGTAGGCTTATTATCAAATAAAGTATTATGATGCCATATTAAGTTATGTGTCCGGTTTGCAATGCATGCGTGAGTGTCAGTATGACGAGTGACAGGGGAAAATGGAAGAAAATGACATATTGCGCCGACCCCAAGTAAAATTGGGAACAGGACAGGAGAAAGAAGACGAAGAATGGGTTTCTCAATACACTCCCTCGAAAACACACTCTTATCGCACTGTTTAGAGGCATGCAATAGACAATTTTCCACCCTAGTGCAGGAAAAGGGTCCCCATAATGTTATTACATTTATTGTATCAGGCCGAACTTATTTTTTTGGAGTCAGTTTACTTAAACAGGATAGCAAGATGTAAAAACTTTGATTATCATTTTATATTAAAACGCCGGTATAATTTTGATGATCATTCACTACTTTTGGTGATCATTTACTACTTTTGGGATAACAATGATTTATTTGGACTCATTTTGCTTAAATAGGATAGCAGAATGTAAAAACTTTGGTTATCATTTTACTTTAAAATGGTGGTTTAATTTTGGTGATCATTTACTATTTTTGGCTTGCGCATGATTTATTTTGGAGTAATTTCACTTAAATGGGATAGCAAAGTGTTAAAACTTTGGTTATCATTTTACATTAAAATGCGAGTTTCATTTTGGTGATCATTTACTATTTTTGTCTGCTATTTGTTACTATTTCTGGTGATCAGTTAAACATAAGCCTTATAAAACACCGACCCCTACATAGTTGGAAAAAGGATGATGACTCTCGTCGTAGCTTTTCTATTCCGTTAGCTCAAAGCTGTCACTTATGTATTTATTTTTATTGCATCTCTGTTCTTATATTGGATATATCATACAGCAAAAAAGCTATTTTTTTCCTGTAAAGCTTACATAGTTACTATCTGTGAGTCGTGACAGGCTACACGCGGCGTGACGGCGCGCGCGCAGCGGTCGGCGCCTGCGACCTTATTCTATTGTCGAGGTAATGTGTGCTACCGTTACACCACGTGGCCTCTTACACTCAGTCTGTGATGCAAGGAAGTTGTGCTGACTCAGCGATAAGCAAGGATATCGGCTTCCGACAATTTGCCGTTATTCTGACCAATTTGTTGGTAGTTGAATATTCTACAGGAAAGTATTCTAGTTTTGATGTGAGAAGTTTCGTCGTGATTAGGTACCTGAAGTAAAATCCAATGTTAAGTATTTATGTTTATCTCTCTTTTTGTTGTTTGTAGAGTTAATGAGACTTTTAGTCCTAATTGGCGGAACTTAAAAATGTATCAGCAGGATGCATGTAATAAGTACTGATTCAATTTAATAAAGACTTCTGTTTTCCTAATAAGTGCTGAGGCGACAGGAGCCGACTCGTCACGGTTGTTCAACAGCACTCGATGCAACTAATCGACAGTAGAACCGACTCGCTAATCGATTTCATGACTTTTAATTAACTTGTTGTTTCTTAAGTTATTCATTTAATTTCACGGTAAACTGTTTATTCTAGGTCGTTACACTATGTAATGTAAGCATTCGGCTTTACTTTTATCTTCAGTGAAAGATGCACTTATCAAATATTCGAGATATAACATTAATGTCGAGTTGAATCATCGTTTAGCGAATATTTCTTAAATTCGGCGAGTATTCGGAATTGAGTCGTTTCCCCGAAGTTGAGCTAATTGATTGGGTTCGTGAAAGTCGCTGAAGACGTGCGCCGACGCTGTTCCATAGCTTTACTCAACACTTTCTACGTTGGACTTTGAATGTTTCCAGAATCTTCCCTAATTTACTTACAAACATACATCCAGTAAACAGCTGCTTAGATCCAGAAATACTTCGAACGAATGTAAAATAAAGATTTAGGGACAAAGAAAGAGTATGGTTAATATGGTTATTTTCACACCATTCAGACAAATGCTTGGACACGGCCCTTATAAAATAATGTTAAATGATAACCAATAAATGATGGTTACTTATGATTTTCACCTGTACCTGTGATTAGTAACCTCAAGTAGGTAAATCCGGTGTAAAGTCCGCGTCGAGATTCCAGCATTATCTATATGTACTCAACATTCTTAATGCGAGAGGTTTAGTACGAGTGGTCATTGTATAGACACAAACATAATATTTAATCAACCAATTTATCTACTACGTGCCTACACATAGACATAGAACTTTAAAAAATAATACTATGTTCCCATAAAAATAAAGACAGGAACCGCAACTTCGTTTTATGGGAAAATAAGAAACCATTTATACAAATGCTGAACAGGACACATTCAGTAATAAAACTGTAAAACGCTTGAAATGAGCTGCATACATTTAGCCAATGAACATTTTGTAATGCATTTTGAAATACAATGGACCAATTTGGAAACTTTAAACTGTGAGACATGCGATGCAGGTGCAGAATATTATAAATACAGAATAATAGACGATGACCGAGTATGTGCGCGCGTCAGCAACTTGCGAAATTATTCTAAAGTAATGCTGATCACGGATTCTCCTCGGTACAGTTATGTAAAACGGAGACTGAGGAATTTGCAGCCAGACAATTCGGACAGGCTACACGTTTAAATGAAAATGCACCGATACCAGTGAAATATTCAGATTATTAGCAGCTTCTGCAACCGGTTGGTTAACTCGGTGCAACGGAGCCAATGCCGCTGACCCGAAACAACAGTTTTATGTGTTTTTGAAAAATCGAACACTTTCTCTTTGATTATGCATTAAAAAGTTAAATGTTATGCAGTCGCCGTCACGACAAGATATTGTAATTTTGTAACTGTATCGGTGGCGCCATCTTATCGAGATCTTTCTTTTTGCATAAAATTCTCGATATGTTATGCGCGTGACGCAAATCTCGCAACATTTACATTTTATTATGTAGAATTATACATTTTTATTTATCAGAGATGTGAAAAACTGTTACTGAGTATTATCGAAGGAATATATTAAGAGTTAGGAGTATTTTATGTTTTAGAATACCTTCATTTAGTCCATTGTCGATACTCATCTATCTATTCAGCTCTTCGGATCGCATACTCCTCTAAATTGAATCTTTAATCAGTCCTACAGCCATGAAGTGAGTGTAACAGCTCATCTTACCATTGCTGCCACGGTCGTCAGTGCATCATCCATCTGCCTCACAGCCGAGCGCTGGTCATCCGCCGCTGACTAATGACCATC
Organism: Helicoverpa armigera; assembly: GCF_030705265.1. Lineage (NCBI taxonomy): Eukaryota > Metazoa > Arthropoda > Insecta > Lepidoptera > Noctuidae > Helicoverpa > Helicoverpa armigera. The sequence goes on from NC_087135.1 coordinate 11,560,058, forward strand.
CATCGAGCGAGTACTTTCTCCACAATATGGAAATTAATGATCATTCACTAAGAAATCAATCAATAATAGCTGATGTCGTTATCTGTTAACCTGTGTCTGCTGTGAGCTTTAGTTGCACTTTCACAAGCATTTTAGGATGATGATGACTGTTGATACAATAATAATTATAACGGGATTTTGTTTGTAATATGTATGGTAGTATAGTTACATAAGGGGGTGCATAAAGGATGTAGGTAGGTATCAACATGTCGATTACAAACTCTCATTAGACCGTGAAAGAAGTGTAATCACAAGAATGAGGGTTGCGGGAGATCCGCCACTGCATGGTTTTACATCAACTATTGAAATAACTTCCAGTCACATACAAAGACAATAACACTATTCACAGTAGTGTTACATAAACTTAATACCTAATTAATTAATTAGGCACAATCAGCGTGCGGAAGTGTGTCCGTTCACACGGCACCTGTCACTGCTCACGTCACTGTCGCGGGAACATTAGTGCTGACAGTTGTGACACTAACAGGCTACTGTTCTTCGTAACTACATTTAACTACAACTGTAGTCATTAACTGCTTGTACATATAAACTAATCATAAAACAATGGAAAATCAATTGTGTCTCGCGCATATCGTGAACGCTTGCATTGTACAGAAGTTAGAAATATTCGCCCGTCGTAGTCAATGATAAATATTGCCTTTCGTAATGGAATGACAGCTTCACATCGTAATAATAAACAGCGTATTGCTGGCAGAAGATAATCACAAAATATTCGCAATTGGATGTTTTGTCTACCTGCATATTTTCTAATTTAAAGTCTATTGTTTTCCTATAACAGGAAACATTAATATTTCCATTTAGCAGTACTGGGCAGTTTGTCTGAATCGGCAAACGGTACCAGCACAGCTACTCTGCCGATACACGCCAAAATCCAATTACCTCCGCGTGAGGACCGCCACGCGACGAACATACGCCATCACTTGACGAGTACTGTTGCCGACCTGATTCCATACACAACTGTTATGAATGAAGCTGCCTATATGGAGATCACGAAGGCACACCCAAAGTTTCACATGTGTGTTTTAATCGCTCATTCGTAGGCTTGCGAATGCTTCTAAACATTTGTTTGTTATTTTCTGCAATAAAGGCAGTCACATTCTGACATCTACAGGCGTCTCTGAGTAGGACATACATAGGTACTCCTTGGTAAGACTGATTTTCAAACTGCCCGTTAGTGGTTCCTGATATCGCGTAACGCCTTTGACAGGCGAATAGCAATACACATTTTAGCAGCAATAAGTGTCTGATTAAATAGGAACTTTTGCATTAATTATTTATTTATGGAGTTATTATGTCTTATGAAAACCCCAACTATTCACGATATGTATGGAAGTGTTGACATCAGAAGTAAGGTTTAGCGCTAACCCAATTAAACGAAGTCAATCAACGAGGGGTGAATGATCCAATTCCCGTCCGCGCCTCCGCTAACAGGATCAGGCGTGTTATTTGTTCAGTTTTCGTCTGACATTGAGCGTCACGTGGAACATCGAATAACTGCGTACATTATAAAACCTAGATTATCTACTGAACTTAATCAGCATACTTAGATTAGCCCACATATGGGTTGCTCGCAGTTTGGCTTCAGGTGAAAATAACTTTAAAGCTGATTAACATCGAACTAAAATTCAACGTGTTACCAATAAAATAGGTAGGTTCTTAATTAGTTCGTTAGTTATAATCGTGTTGAACAAAGATAAAATTACAAGAAACAGAATTTTAAGCTACGAGAGACTTACGGTCGTTGACGCCTGTCTAATTATATTCTTGTGGTAAGCAAATATTTTTTACACTTATTGCCTACAACATAAGTGTAGGTGCACAAAACAATGTTGACTACATAGGCACGCTGACCGAAGCTATGCGTTCAATAATGAGAAGTGCTCCTGTTTTGTCTCCTAAATCATTATGCTTTAAATGTCATGCTGTAAAGATTAACAGAAGAGCTAACACTGGCTGGCCCGATGAATCTGCCCCTTAATATAATACTTAGCAATCTGCTGAATCGCTTGTTGCTCGTCTTAACAAGCGCAACGCTCTGTTGATGAAAAACAGATGACTTATGTATAATATGACTACCTACTGTTTGATTATTTAACCGTAATTATTGATTCATATGGATTACCATAACTCAAAAACTATTTACCTATTCAAATAAAAATATCTGTGAATCTGTTGGTATTTTGACTGATCAAGCGAGTACTTATTTATTACGTAGATAGGTAGCTATATAATAAATGGTTTCTAATATAATATAACAAATGAGTTTTTGCTAATATCTGAGCGCGTAATAGGTAGTCATATCTACCTTGACACGGTTGCCAAAACGCAGCGCCTCGCTCGCTCAGTTTATAATAAACTAAATTAAAACAAGGTTATCTAAACAGTTTTCAGCTAAGTCTCATAGTTTTTTCCGGTTTCTAGAAGGAGAAATTAGCGGCAATAATTGATTGCTTTGGATTATAAACGCTGAAATAAGCGACTAATAACTGAACAAAAAGTAGAGAATTTAAAGAGATACTTAGATACTGGAAGTCGTGGTGGCCTAGTGGGCAAAGAACCAACCTCTCGAGTATGAGGGCGCGGGTTCGATTCCAGGTCAGGCAAGTACCAATGCAACTTTTCCAAGTTTGTATGTACTTTCTAAGTATATCTTAGACACCAATGACTGTGTTTCGGATGGCACGTTAAACTGTAGGTCCCGGCTGTCATTGAACATCCTTGGCAGTCGTTACGGGTAGTCAGAAGCCAGTAAGTCTGACACCAGTCTAACCAAGGGGTATCGGGTTGCCCGGGTAACTGGGTTGAGGAGGTCAGATAGGCAGTCGCTTCTTGTAAAGCACTTGTACTCAGCTGAATCCGGTTAGACTGGAAGCCGACCCCAACATAGTTTGGGAAAAAGGCTCGGAGGATGATGACTTAGATACTGGACTTTTCATGATCAGATCCACTAGAGTAGTCTTTCGAGAAAATGTAGCGAATGAATATAAAATGCACAAAAAGTAAAAAAGATTTGATACCATTTCATAGATTTTTATAAGAATCTATATATCAGCATAAACATAATTAATGATTTCAGTCTGTAGCTGTATTAACTGAAAATATTTCTTAGTTATTACGAAGCAGCGAGGCTGAAGCCGTTATATAATTAGGCTTTCAGCCTGGTTGAGCCTGGTGCATCCATCTGCAGCGATGTTGCATGAACCACTGCAAACAGACGTGACAACACTTGGCGTACCTAACGATTATCTACAGCTTTCCTAACATTACTGAAAGATTAGCAGGTACCTATAAGTACTCAGTTTCATCCGAATAAGCTCTTCAATATATTTTCTTTTTACAAACACCGAAAACCTACTCCCTTATATATCTAGGTAGTTATGTATCTGACCTATTAGATACCTCGTAATATATAGGTTACTAGATCACTGCGGCTTCCCTTGACCTACTAGTCTATTTCGACTTAGAATTCATAAGACCACCCCTTAGTTTTTACTGGTCGACTTTAAAAGTGCTGGTAAACAAACAAATACCTATTACCTACATTCAAGGTGATTGCGGTGGCAGTGCCCCAAACAATCGTTGAAAAAAAAAAGCTCTTAGAGCTTTTCAGGAATTTCCTTTTCTCAAGTTTACTCCTGTGTTCGACTAAGATATTATCAGATACATTTTTTCTTCGAGTATATAACCCAAGATCATTTTTCTCCCGTTGAGAATATTCTGAGGCACATTATATTTTGGTATAGTACCCGTATGCCCACCGTCTCATTGACCCACTGCCGGCAATTAGCGAAGTTGACCGCAATCGCCATTATATTGACATTCACTTTTTCATGTGGTTTTTGTCATATTAATTGAGTTTCTGTTTACCATAGCTTTCGTAATAAAACAATATGTTGTAAGTTACTTTTACTGTTAGTGTTAGACCGAGTAATAATAAGGTTCGTTGTGTCGACATTCTCAGGTTCGAAACTATACGGATAGCCTTTAAAGATACATTGTAAAGCCCAATTGAAATAAATACAAATTACCATATGAATCCTTAAGAACCTTATACACATGTAAATTGCTAAGTAAACAGATATACAAGATTTACACCTATAGATCAGCACTTTCCCAATTGAAAATGCAAACCCGAAGAGTGCAAAATAAAATACCTGTAAATAAATACCACCCTCCAGCATTTTATTTTGTTTCTATTGGAGAAGTGGTGTAAGAAATTACCCACACAAGCATTCGTTTGTGCAAGCAATTTTAGTGCAGTCATTGAAGCATTATTGCTACGATTTTTTTTACTGTGAACCGATTTGCATGAAATTTTGGAATTAGGTTCATCTTACCCTTAACTTCAAAAGTGAATATGATTTGAACTCCGCCACCCCCCCTGGAGGTGGTTGCCACCCCTTCTTTGGGGTGAATATTTTTTTTGCAAAATAACCTCGGATATCGATAGAAGACCTAATTTCAAGCAAAAGTTGGCTTTAAAGTTTAAAAAAAATCCAATACTTTTCAAGTTATTGGCTATTGAAAATTCGCAATTTTTTCACTTTTTCATCGGTTTTTTGCAAATATCTCCAAAAATATACGTTTTATCGAAAATGTATAAAGAACAAAATTGTATCAGGTAAAACAACGAATAATTTGTTTTTTTTATAAAAGGTCCTAAGTGCAATATTAAGCTAGATATTAAAGATCAAAGCCGTTTTTTATTTTGTCTGAAATTTAATCGTTGTGGTCAATGCCATGTAGCGGTGAGTTGATGCATTTTATACATTCTAATACAAATGGGTTTTGTAGTGCTTGAAATAAGCTTTAAGATGAGCACTATTAAAAGTCTTTTGCATGTAAAATAAGTGAGCTGTATTGCAAATAAGGGGAGCATCTTATATTTTTTCTTTTAAATCAATGGGTTTCATAAGTGCCATTTCCACCAAAATTAAAATTTATCGTATTCCGACTAGGATTAACTTTATTATGAAGAGTTTGATAGATAGTATCAGTTTGGCTGCTTCAGGACAGATATTTTTCAAAAAAGTCACGATTAACGAAAAGAACAAAATTTCAAATTAAAGAAAAACCCACTTGTTTTTCATAATATCTCAAAAATTACGACAGATACGTATAAAAGTGTACTGATAAAAAAATTTGGTATTTTTCTGACAAACAAATTGGTTTGTTTGTTTTTTCTGTCGAACAAAAATTGACGGAGATATGATTGTTTAAAGAGCGCGTGGCAGCGCAATCACAGCCTCTCTTAAGCGCTTTAACCCTTCACCGTTTTAAAAAAAAAGTTCTTTTCTATATATTGCAATGATGGATGTTGTAGCTCTCTTAATTACTTTTACAGTTTTTTTTTATAAATTGTGATAGCATGAAAATTGAAGGAGTTACGGTCCAAAAACTTGTCATATTTTTTTCTACTTAGTAACTGAAAACTTCGGAGTGTCAATATTTGGAGCAATGTGAAAGTAGGCAGTATAATAAAGAGTCACAACTATTGTAATGTGTATATATGTCACCGGAAAATAATAAAACGGGTAAATTGATCAACTTACTAAAATAATAGATGGCATAAACTACGTCGATTAAATTTCAGACAAAATAAAAAACGGCTTTGATCTTTAATATCTAGCTAAATATTGCACTTAGAACACTTTATAAAAAAAACAAATTGTTCGTTGTTTTACCTGCTACAATTTTGTTCTTTATACATTTTCGATAAAACGTATATTTTTGGAGATATTTGCAAAAAACCGATGAAAAACGTGAAAAAATTGCGAATTTTCAATTGCCAATAACTTGAAAAGTATTGGATTTTTTTTAAAACTTTAAAGACAACTTTTGCTCTAAATTAGGTCTTCTATCGATATCCGAGGTTATTTTGTAAAAAAATATTCACCCCAAAGAAGGGGTGTCACTCACCCCCAGGGGGGGGTGGCGGAGTTCAAATCATATTCACTTTTGAAGTTAAGAGTAAGATGAACCTAATTCCAAAATTTCATGCAAATCGGTTCACAGTAAAAAAATTCGGAGGTTAGACCGTATTTTTCGCTTCAATGACTGCACTATTTGGCCAATAATGTTGGAGTGCACCCTGCAAGTTGTAAGTACCTACCTGTTGTAGTTTTTCAATATCATCTTATAACTTGACTTTGACTCGTAGATCAATTCCGTAAATAATTTTCGCGACGAATTCTCTTGGCCTGTCTCGAGGTAGAGCTTCCAGCTGTTAAGTCGAGAGGAAGTTTTATATATATGTAAAAATAAGGGCCATACTCGTACATAAACTTGTACAGTCTACTAAAAATATATATTCTGAACTCTAAGAAGTACAAATGCCACAAGGCTTTCTCACACTCCTAGACATGAATGTGACTGATGCACATGAATCGTTCAAGGAGTAGGTAATCTACTAAGTTGGACCTTCATAAACGCATTTTCAGTAAACAACCCGAAGAGTATTTTAAAAAACACAAATTCCTATTGTTGAGAAAACTGGAGAAAAAATAATTACCGTATAAATTAACAAAGCAATCGCTTTATGGACAACTTAACACAGATTGTTGTGAAATTGGATAGAAGTTATAATGAATCGAGACAAATAAGTTGGGCCCGCTTACTGAATGCAATCAAAAATTATCTCATCTATAGATTCATTAGTATATGAATCAGATGTTAATATAAAGTGTGGTGTGCAGTGGAGCGTGACGCTTGGGCAAGTGTCGGCGCGACAAAACCGCGCGCTGGTCCGCCCGCGCGACACTCGCACTCCCGCCATGCGCCGCGCGCCACCGCTGCTGCTGCTGCTGCTGCTGGCCGGCCCGGCCGCCGCGCAGCCGCCGCTCGTGCACTCCGACACCTCCATCGACGCGCTCATCAGCAACGACACCATCGTGGTAGACAATGAGAACGGCACGCTCACGTTGCGTGACGTCAACGGCACCGTCATCGAACTCGACGGAGACCCCGAGGAAGTGGTGCGCAAGAAACGAACCTTCGGCGACATAGTGTTCCGAGGACTGGCTGACGTGCTCGGCTACAGTGTGGCTAGGAAGCCTCCGCAGGCTGCCTTCCCGCCTCCACTGGCGCCCGTGCCCGGGATAGACACGCCGCTGGCCGCGCCTGCCCAGGTGCCGCCCCCAGCCCCGGCACCCGCGGTCGCTCCGCCGCCGTGCGGACAGCCGCGAGCCGCCGGGCCTCCGCCCTGCAGAGCCACAAAGCCTCCTCCGCCGCCACCACCACCGCCTCAACCTAAAGCTGTGCCGCCGTGTCCCAAACCGAGAGCTGCGCCGCGACCGAAACCCAAGCCCACCCCGCCGCCACCACCACCGCCGCCGCCGCCGCCACCACCGTGCGCACAGCCCCGGGCTAACCCCACCACACCTGCGCCCTGTGCCCCTCCACCTCCACCACCACCACCACCCAAAGCTGATAACCTGGAGAGGATCACCTCGAATCTCAGGCTGAACTTCAACTTTAACCGCAGCCCAGTGACACAAGCAGCACCGGCACCAGCGCCTGCACCCGCCGCCGCCGCCGAGGCAGTCGAAGATAATCAGGCTCAAACAGAACTCGACAGTCAGGAGCAGTTTGTACCAATCGCAATAGAACCGCGCGCCGCTAAGCTACCGCAAACTCAGCCGCGCCAACCGCGAGTTTACGTCGATGCTTTTGTTGTTAGAAACGGCGTACCACAGCGTGTAAACACCGTCGACGCCAAGCATTTAGACGCGCGAGCTAACAACGCCGACGAAGACTTCCTCGCTTACGACGACGACGCCGCGCAGCAACAACTAGACGATGAAGATGACTACGAGGACGTGCAGGAGTCCCGCGACCGGGAGGCAGCCGTGCGCCAGTTCGGTAATGCCGTCGACCAGTTCTGGCAAAATAAGAAACAACAGAGAAGGCCAGCGCAGCAGAGGGAGGCAAGGAGGGAGCATCGGGCTCAGAGGCTTCCAGCGAATCATTATCAAAACGTACATTTCGGGGATCGAGATCTAGCTGACGAGGTCCGTCGCTCTGACGAGTCCCATCAGAGTCTACAGCGCGAGAGCGAACATGCCCGTCCTAACAGAATACCGTTGCCTCTTCCAGAAGCCGAGGAGGACTCCGAGGTCACGACCACAACAGAAGACCCGAGGAAGCCATTAAAGCCCCGCGTGTTGCCGCCGACCGAGCACAACCCGAACCAAATCGACACAGTAACAGTGCGAGTACCACCTATATATCGCGAAAAACGACCCAGGAAGTTGCACCGCGAGCGACCGGAGCAGCCGGACAGAGACGAGGAGAATGAAGAGCCCAGGGACGTAAGCAGCCAGGAGCGAGAGTACGAGCAGGACTCTGACGGCGACGACAGCTCGCTGGCGCCGCGCACCGAGCGCCCCGCCAAGCGCAAGCGACGCCGCAAGCAGAGCCGCAAGACACGCGCCGCAGGCGATGCCGAGTACTTCGGCAATTACGATTACTACGGAAACAAGGTGCCCATCTCAAAAGAGGAGAAATTCTACATGCAACTAACGGTACCACCACCGACCTTAGACGCTGATGTGGCGAGGCACGAAAAACCGGTAGACAGCGGCTACTTTTTAGAAGATCACGAACGTATCCGGGAAGATCCGAGCCATCGTATCCGGGACGATCCGAGCCACCGTATCCGCGACGATGACAGAAGCGCAGAGTCTGAACGCGCAGACAGCAAGGAGCGCCTAGTGGAAGACAAGGACCGGTCTGCGGAAGACAAGGAACTGTCTGCTGAAGACAAGGAGCGTGCTGGTGAGGAGGAGCGCTCTGGGTCCGAGGAGCGAGCAGGCGAGGAGGATCGAGCGGACGAGCGCGAGCGCACGGACAAGCTGAGCCCGAACGCGCGCGTGCGCGAGACGGGCTACCAGGCCAACTACGTGCGCGCCACCAACGTGCAGGTGGACGACCCGCGCCCACCCGTCGCCGTCACGCGGACCACCAGCACCGGCAAGGCGTGACCCGCCACACACACGCCATACTTGTAATTATTATTTATTGGGAGGAGATGCGACTCGCAACGGTTGTAAACAAATATTATATAATCGAAGCAGCTCGCGCATTTGACAACGCGTGTGTGACACGCGCACGGTACATTCACTTGCATACAACTGCACTACGAACTAAGAAAAGTATTATGTGAATGGCGAAGTCCGCGTGGATTTCGTGTCCATTTCGAACGTAACCTGTATGTATGAATATGCAGAGGGAGAGTAATGTCTGTCAAGTGCGTGACCTGCGAGAGACTGGTCTATGTGTGACCGGAGCGCTGCCTGTGATGTTCTAGTTGTAATGTACCTATATGTTGTATATCGATAGTCTTGTTATTTTTATACTTAGCTTTAGCGAATTGTAATAAGTTTCTAAATAAACTGTTTCTAAATAATCGATTTCATTACTGAGAGACCGAGTCGAATCATTGTCGGGGCGTGAAATCGCGGGGTCGGGGACCGTCCGCAAGTGGGTGAAGGTCCCGGTGCCACCTCGACTAGAAAACTACTTGAAAAGGCCGTTTCAAGACAGGTGCAATGACCTAATTGATTTTCGCAAAGCTGCAGCCTTTTGTTGGCTTGCAATTATTGCAGCGCGAGATACTCGCGCCTTCCCAAGCACTTGCATCGTAATGTTTACATCATAAATCACAACAGGTAAACGCATAATGAAATTAGGCTGGCGCATTGTACGGCGACAAATAGAAATGTTTTAATACGCAATATCTACGTCTGATTGAATCTAATTTTCATTTCCAATTACACTTACCTAATGACCGGCGGCGGTAGTTGCCAAAGACTTTCATCACGACCTGATAAATGAAATGCCAAAGAAAACAAGAGTATAATCTGTGACAAATAGTTTTATTATCACGTCGAGTCTGCGGCCTTGACCGCCACTGCACAGGTTTCACTAAACCGCATCATTCCTAACTCGCTTGCTCAAATAGCACTCGTAAAAAACTTATACATTGTGTCAATGTCCTTCCTACGAGTCGACTTAAAAGTATGTATGGTGAATAAATCTTTGGTGTCAGTTAATTCAATACATGAATGAGGTTTGGTTAACCTAATAAAGGTTTATAACATTTCTCTTAATTTAATGGTCACGTTAGCCATTCTTATATATTTCTCTTATAAGACTAATTTGGACTAGAAACTGCAACCCGTTTCGCCACAATGTCCATAGTTGACCACAATGTCCATTGCGACAACTATAGACTAATAATACCTAGCGTAGGGTTTATAGATCACATTCCATTTGTTTGGCAATAACATTGGCTGCTACTTCTGCTTCTGTAGGTGGCGCAGAATCCTGAAACAACAAACAAAACAAGACCTGTCTGTTTGAAAAAGTCACTAAGTGTTCTGTATAACAGTAAGTTGAAGCGGTAGCGTTTTATTTGTACAGGTTAATGTTCACTTAGACTTCCAAGTAACAAAGTTCTTTGTCGGTAAAAAGGTGAAGGAAATTATTTCGAGAAAACTTGGACTACAGTCTGAAAGCACGAACCCAAGCGAGCGACCGTGGTGGTTAGCGCTCCATCCTTCTCTTAGTGAGAGGTAGCCTGCGTCCAGCAGTGGGACGATATAAAAAGGCTGATGATGTTGATGACAGAGGAGCTGGGAGTTTGTTCCGCTACTTCTTCTTCCCAGCAAAACACATAGGAAGTAGTGAAGGGCGTTTTGGGCACAGTATTTGTAAAGTACTGTTTCGCGTCCAAGTTTAAATAAATAATTATGAGCTGGAGAGTCGGGGTGGTTGCTGGGTGTACACTGGGCAAAATCAACAGGCAGGCAGGCAAGTGGCTCCACCCAACGCGGCGCGGTCATATTGAGAGAAACATACATGTTAGTGTGCGTAAAGCCTGATTATTAATGTGCGTACACAACGAATTATTGGATACAAACTTTAATAACCCGTTGTGCACGCACACACTTGCAATTTCTTTTCACTATAATGCTAATGAGAATATGAAGTTAAAATTTAATAATATGACTATGTAGGCTCGTAACCGAGGCGTAGAAGCGTTCGTCTAAGTTTTAAGTTCGAGTCTCACATCTGCATACACTTTTTGCATAACTATAATCATTTTTTATTTTCATTATGTATTTATTTTATTATTGTAAATAAAATAAGAATATTAATCTAGATTTTAATAAGGAAGTATAAATTAAACAATTTGTAATAAGACAGCAACAATATTTATTGACTAGGTTTATTCATATTATAATCACAAATTAAAAAGTTTTATGTATGACAAAACTATTCTAAGACAAGAAACAAGGTGCCGGTAACTATACCTGGTTTTGTTTGTGAATGTCGGATAGTAAAATTTTCTTAGCTGGCCTACGACATTTCACGCCAGCTGCATGCAAGTGGTTCCTTATAGTTTGTAGTGTCACATCATGTTTAGTCGCCGTGGAACGAGTGCTGAGGAAAGGCTCAGCCATATGCGCAGAAACTATATCACGGTGCCGCGCATTGGCTTCTGTGTATGCAAATCCAGCCTTCGGTCCCGGTCGGCGAGGATCAATGTTTCCCGTATCGGCATATCGATGAACCCACAATTGCACAATTGCACGTTTTGCTTTATGCACACTAACATGTATGTTTCTCTCAATATGACCGCGCCGCGTTGGGTGGAGCCACTTGCCTGCCTGGCTGGTGATTTTGCTGTGTGTACATACCACAGCGTGGTGCTTCCTGACGTGTTTCCTGAGGGACTGCTTGTGGTGGTATCTGGCGGGGCAGGCGGCGCAGGCGTGCGGCGCGGGGGCGGCGGGGTGTCGCGGCGGGGCGCGGGCGGGGCGGGGGGGGCGGGCGCCCGCGTGTCGCGCCATGTGCGCGGCGAGCTTGTTGGTGCGGAACTGCGCGCCGCATATCGCACAGATGTACGGCAACGCACCTACACAAGTGCATCTACCACTTATTACTCCATCCAAGTCAACATTATCTATACATATAATAAATCTGTAAAAAAACTGTGTCTGTACATTGAATATATTAAAAAAATAATAATTGGGTGGGGTTTAGAATCAGTAATGGAGCACAAATAAAAAAAAAAATCTGTCTGTTTGTCTGTATGTCTGTATGTCTGTATGTCTGTTTGTTTGTACACGCTAATCTTCGGAACTACTGGACGGATTTCAATGATTTTTTCTTTGTTGTATCAGTATTAAGCCTGGTCAACATATAGGCTATAATTTATCTTCGAAACTTGAAGACCTGGTGCAGAACTCCAACAGACCAATAAAACTATAAGAGATACAAATATGGTGCCATGGCAAAAATTGTTTCATTTGATGAGCATTTTCAGCTGAGATAATAAATTTTAAGATCTGGAACACCTGATGTGGAACCCCAAGAGCCCAGCTTCTCTGTACCATATACAGGTATGACGTTTTAGCAAAAGTTGTTCAATTTGATAAGCACTTTCTATTGATTTATACAAATTGAAGATCTAAAACACCTGATGTGGAACTCCAGGAGCCCTGCTAGACTATATGAAGCATATGAAGATATGACGTTTTAGCAAACGTGGGGCCGAAGCCAACACGCTGAAGCCCTTTTGAAACAACTTTAATGAAATGGTGACACAAAACCGACGATTATCCCTTTATACACTATAGAAATGAACCCAAGGACAATCCCTGGTGGACGTCGCTAAAAAAAAGACAATCCCCGGTTCTGTGCTAAACTATTGCTAACTATGGACGAAAACTACTTGGGCTATTGTGATGATAGTGGATGACAATGTATTAGGTACATGTAAAAACGGCAGGTGGAGACTCAACACCTCACTTACTGGGCCCCCGGGAACCAGTCACTGAATAGCAACAAGAGGGCAACAGGGACATGAGCGGCTGAAGGGTGAGGATACCTCGGCGGACTTTAAACGCAGATTACGCGCTCCCTGTGCTTACCATGAGGCACCTACCCTCCGAGCAGGGCTACTAATCCTGCTCTAGCGACTCCACTCTGGACGGCCAAGCCAAGCCAGAGGCGTGAGACCTACCCCCGTCATGGTTCACTCCGACTGGCCGGAGATGGGGGACAGTATACACTCCCTGGAGAACTCAGTATATACATATAGCCCCGCGGGGTCGCTACTCCCCGTCATCAGCCTCAGATGTCCTGCGGTGCCTATATCTCATTATTATTGTCGTTATTATCTCAAGAGCCTTTGTCCCAATTATGTTAGGGTCGACATCCAGACACGATGCAACTGAGTACCAGTGTTTTACAAGGAGCGACTGCTTATCTGACCTCCACAACCCGGTTACCCGCTCAACCCAACACCCCTTGGTAAGACTTACTGGCTTCTCACTACCCATAACGACTGCCAAGAATGTTCAATGACAGTCGGAACCTACAGTTTAATATCCCCTCCAAATAACGGTCATTGGTATCCAAAATATACGTAGAAAGTACATACGAACTTAGAAAAGTTGCATTGGCAGGCACTTGCCAGACCTGGAATCAAAGACGCACGCTCATACTTGAGAGATTGGTTCTCTACCCACTAAACCACCACGAATTCCACTAAGTCACCACGACTTTGTCATCTATTTCATGTTTTTTTACGTAATAATACGTGTAATATTTTTGCCTCACACAACTTAAATGCGGACTAATTAGAATCACTACTTTTATCCCTATGGTCACGTCTATTGCGACTATTCAGATCTTTGATTTCGCTGGCATAAGGGACAGGATCCGCGTACGAAGTCGCGGGCAGAAGCTAGTCAATAATAATTACACTTTATATAAAACAACAGATAAAGACTACACATTTTCGCTGAAGTTCTCGGCTAGAGATAGCTCTCACAAGTTTTACCACAATGTCAGATCATCTAGTTACTGAATCTATATAACTTTAGTGACTGTTTCAGTCATTGGTTAATTTATTGAACACATCTTTCGATGTTGAAAGTCGTGTATTCCTTACCCGTGTGTATCCTGATGTGGTTCTGCAACGTGTTCTTACTCGAGAACTTCTTCCCGCAATCGTTGCATTCGAACGGTCTCTCACCTGTAACAATACATAACATTAGTAAATAGAAAAGGGTACAATAAAGAAGGACATACACCCACCAACCCGCTTAGAACATCACTCTTTGCAACTTAAAATTCTAATACATTTAATTGTCTGAACTCTTGTGAATATGTGGCTGTAAGTCATGCGCACATACCGCTATGTGCTCTGAGATGCACGGCTAGGTTGGTGGCGGAGGAGTATGTCTTGCCGCAGCCCGGCAGCGGGCAGGCGCGGCGCGCGCGCGGCCGGCAGTGGCGCGCCGCCAGCCAGCGCGACGCCGCGCCCGCCCCGCACGACGAGCACCAAAACTCACGCGACCCGCTGTGACGAGCACTGACAAACAACGTACTCAGCTTACTGTAAATTCTTGATGAAGGGCTGAGGGGTTATCTGGGGCTGAGGGAGTCAAAGTGTGTTTAATTCAAATAGGCCTTTGCAGGCTCCTATGAAACCTCACACTAGTTTCACGATGGTTCGAGAGTTACCGCGGCCCTGGTACATAAAAGGCCTACGAAAGAACACGATGGGTTTTTAGTCAGTAAAAGTCTGACACTCCCTCACCAGTGCTAACCCACAGCGGGATCTCATTTGATGAATTTTGCCAAAGTTAAAAAAAACAAGTCTGCTTATAACTAACTAGCTACTTTTCCGCAGTTCACCCACTTCCCGGAAAAGCTTCTTTCCGTAACCGGATAAACCACAACTCATGTTCAGCACAGATAGTGTAGCTTCCTAACAGTGAAAGAATTTTTCAAATGAGTTGTTCTAATGCTTATTTCTTCAATTCAAACAAACAATCAAAGCTGTCCTCCTTATGACAATAGTGTAGATAAGTAAAACACAATGTATTTATTCTAAACTTGTCAGCAATGGAAACAAGCAGTCCAGTATGTCAGATAAACAATGTATAGACAAGTGATTAACTGGTGTTGTTCAATCACAGGGCTAGTTGTTTGATTGAACATCTATTTAAACCAGTTGGCTGTAACATAATACAATTTTAAGTATTCGTTTACAAGTATTTTTGTATTATGAATGTTGATTATATTAATGTACATATTTGTGTTTTGTATTTTTCTATGGGCCAAAGTTGCCTGAAATACAGGAATAAATAAATAATACAATAACGAATTACTATTATATATTTAGTAATTGTTATTAATAGACATATTCATTGAGTGACTACTACATGTAGTTCACTATTCAACTAGTATGAAGTGCTCACATTCAATGTACATTACTTCTGATTATTCTAAATAGGCTGATAGGTTAATTGACTAAAGGGCTAAGCCTTTTCCTCAATGAGTGACTGGGTGGTCCCTAACACCAGGGTTTCCCACACCGCACACATTAGACAATGAACTACTGCTACAGCATTCACAGTACATACTTAATTTCACTTTCACATTGACTGTTGAATCATACATTTCTTTGATGTCCCATGCATTGTTGGCAAACACTTTATATTTGTGCAACATTAACAGCTTACCGCCATAATCATGACACTATTATGCATATTGATTTAACATCTGTGTTGAAATATCATGTGCCAGAATATGATTTATTATGTAGCTTTCCAAACTTATATACTTACAACTAATATTACTTGTCTATGTAGTAGCATTACCAAGATGGAAATAAATATTCTATAACATCTATTCTGTTTCCTTGGTTAATAAGGTCTATGATTCATCATCATTGTTCATCAGTCATTGGTCATCAGATTTTCGAGGATTAGAAACAGGTACAGAAATATGCTACAGATGAAACTAAAAAATAATAATGATGAACATTACAGGATTGGGATTCAAAATATAGATGGCATTGCCCTTGTGAAGGTTGTACGTACAGCAGTTACAATGTCAAGACCAGCAAGAATGCCAGTTATTAAATAATTCTATATGAGTGCCACATTTCTAGTACTCGCACAGAATAACAAATGTATTTATGAATATATTACATACAGTTTAGCTAAGGAACTAAGCAGTGTACCTTATAAACCTACCTTATGTGTTTTGTTTCTCAATTTGATAATAGTTGAGCAGTCAAAATGACCTAGAAATTAGTGCACCTTATTCTGTACATACTCACAGATGTAGCTTGAAATTAAACTTTCTGGTGAACACCTTCTGACAGTGAGGGCATGTGTGTGTCGCCGGCGGCGCCCAGTGCCGGCAGCGCCTGCGGGACCCACACTCCTCACAATGAGGCTCCTCCAGCCCTGATACCTCGACACTAAGCAGCTCGTCACCACCACTAGACTCCACACACTCGTCTGTCCCATCTATCACTCTGTTCTCAAAGTTATCAACCTTATTCTCTTCTACTTTGTTTACATTGACATTTAAATACTCTGCCAGTACCTGGTTAGACTTCTGACATTTTTCCAAGAAGTTAACAGTAGTTTCTAACTCTGTCAGACAATCACAACAGATGCAGGTAGGACCAGTATCGTTTGTAGCAGCTTTCAGACCAATTTTTATCAGTTTCTCGAACGGAGAAATGCCTTTCCGTTTGCGAAATAATGAAAACACTGAATCTTGTTTTTTAAAACAAATTCTGCACATAGTATCGTCGCTAAACTTCTCCATTATGTAATACTAAGTACTATTTGATTTCTTAAACCTATTATCGTAGAGAATTCTTTGAAAATCTTATTTTATGTATATTATTGCTTTAGCTAAAGTTCGATTGAGCTTTTTTGACTGATAGTTTGTTGTTACAACAACAACAACAAGTGAAAAAGATATATCACTTTTCTTTAAGAGCAAGCAGGATAGCTTCAAAGCTGTGCTTGAAAAAAACTAACATTGTAGATCTGGACCGCACTAACGTCAAGCGAGTGTCAGTATAACTTTTTAATAGCAAGAGTGAAATGTTCAGGACATTTCATTCATTCTGCCAAGATTAATTTGTTTACCAGTAGGAATTGATAGCTTCCGTCTGACATCATCTCAACACAAAACAATTGTCGGTTTACCTCTGTCTATAAAGCAGAACAAAGATAGTGCAATACATCATACATGGCAAAGTGCCACAGACTTGTGAACCTAACCCAAATTGCGTAGGTCGAGAAATGAAAAGCAGTTACCTACTTATTACCTAAAGTGGAATTAAAATTCCATTTAATACATCGGCTTCTTATTCGAAGTGAGTAAGTTAAACCACTTTTGCTACGTGTTTAACATCTCTATTCGACAGAAGTCGGTAGTTGGAATCGTCTGCAGTAGACACGCAAACATTTTCGCAGAAGGTCTACATTATTAAAGTACCTACTTAACAAAATTCAAAATACAAAATACCAAATAGATTGTAGAGGTAGTATATGTAAGTACTTATTTGTTTTGGTAATGCTTGCTGGGTCGCACACTCTAATACCTACTAATTCTTACGGTCAGGATTTCATCAAACAACAAATAACTATAGGTGCACGATATTATGTACAATAAATCTATTACTCATACCTCTATATTCAGTGGTATATCTGTATTTACCATAAAGGGGCTTCTGCTGTTATTTATCTTGTGGGTTAGCAAGCATAAAGTTACGTAAGCATGAGGTTTGATACCGGGCGGCTATGGCAAGTGATGTGAGCTCGCGGCGGCGGCGCGGCGCGGAGCGGTGAGAGCCAAGGAAAGTGATCGCGGTACATTTGGTAACCGCTGGGCGTGTGCCCGCATATCAATGTCCTGCGCACCAGGGACGGAGTCAGGGCATCATTAACAGGACGAAATTAAGCAATGCGTGAGCCATTCTTACCTACATCCATAAGACTGATCTTCGACCGTTTCCCAGCAAGGTCTCGACTTCAAAGTAAAACTATCTACAATCTACACAATAATACTTCCAGTACTAACTT
Source organism: Helicoverpa armigera (assembly GCF_030705265.1). Classification (NCBI taxonomy): domain Eukaryota; kingdom Metazoa; phylum Arthropoda; class Insecta; order Lepidoptera; family Noctuidae; genus Helicoverpa; species Helicoverpa armigera. Next base: position 11,578,030 of record NC_087135.1, read on the forward strand.
TCATAACAGACAATATTTATCATTGTATATTGAATGAGGTATTGTGCACATTGTTTACTGTTTACAGAAAATGTAAACAAACAATCAGATGCTGAAGTAACAGTAGTATCGAACTCGCGCTACTTCGCATAGTCGTCCCATGCGTGGACTCTATGACTTAGAAATATCGTGCAAGTGAGAACCGATTCGTCCCTGCAGCCGCTGGTACAATTTTCTCCCTATTACGTTTCTTGATCAATTGGTATGCGCGTGCGCACACTTGTTACACAGGAATGACGGCAGTCACCGACGTGCTACCTAAAACAAATTCAGTGTATTCCGATTTCTACTCTAAGTACAAGCCGTAGAATTGAACGTCGCGTAACGCTGAATCGGAAGAAGAATTTTAGGTGCATTCGTTTAGGAACGGTCGAAAGCATTATCGCGTAAGGACGAAGTTCGCAGCTGGCACGTCCGGCCGGCTAGTGAAACCTGCACGCTGGCTACATACTAATTCGATATGTTTTAAGTTATAAGTATGGGTGGAAGAGTCCGATGTCAATCGGTTTCTGAGTGGTTGTCGCGCCGACCGGGCGACCGCATCGACATGAGACTTACAATCGTAAGTATCCAGTTTAGGAACAAAAGTGAATCTGGTGACAGTGACAGTGATCGTGTTATCTCAGTGCGGAATAATTAACATGGTGCGTGGTGTGTTTCAGATCGCGTTGGTGTTGTGCGCGTGCGTGTGCTTGTCGGCCGGAGATGTCGCGCATCTGAAGGCTGCCAAGGCGAAGCTGATTGGTCGGCTTGCGAAGGGCAAGCCGCACAAACGAGGAGTGCTGTCGGCAGTGCCACCCTACAAGCTAGGATACGACATCCCCGTCGTTACTCACTCCGTCGTCAAACCGGTCGTCGTGTCGTACCCTCCCGCAGCAGCGGTGACCGCTGTGAAAGTGCCTCTCGCTCACCCCCTGACCACGCGTTACCCTGTGCCAGTGGGACATAAAGTTCCAGTGCCTCATCCTCATTACGGTCTCAAGTTTCCGCATCATACGAAAACTGTTTTATTGCCGAAACCAGACCATCACTTCCATCATCATCACCATCACGTTTCTCCTAAGCCAGTGATCCCTGTGGTACCAGCGCCTGTACCTGCTACTCCCGTGATACCTGTACATGAGCCTACAGCAACAGTGGCTCACCCTGTGCCGGCGCCTTCTCCACCAGTTCTCATCCAATCAGCGCCGATACCTGCGCCGATACCTCAACCTATACCTGGGCCATCACCCTTATTCTCAGCAGCAGCTTTAGCTCACACTCATCTGTTCCCTCAGGCGCATGCTCACCTTCGGCCTGCAGTGCCTGCAGCTCCCCTTCCCGCGCACCCAGAATATACTCCACTCCTGCCTTACGCTCATCAATTCCCTTATGTTTTGAGACCAGGTAATGCAGTGCAGACTTCATTCTTCGCGACATACCCAAGATATCCATTGCTTAATTATCAAAGCCCTGTTTTCCCATTGGGTCCTCCAGCAGTCAATCAGGTAATATACGAGCGTCCTCAGGGACAACACTTCCACCTGGCTCCACCAGCAGGTCAAGAAGGCGTAGTGCTCGAGCAGCCTGGTGCTCATGTAGAGCCAACGTTCCTACAAGCACCTGTTCCGCAACACGCTGTGCATCTACAGCCTACACAACCAACTCTTCATCTGCAACCAGTACAACCGGGTGTGCATTTGTCACCTGATGTTCACTTGCATCCCGGCCAACAAGAAGTCCACTTGCATTCGGCTCAGCCAGAGGTTCATCTTCAACCAACCCAACCGGAGTACCACCTACACCCAACACAGCCAGAAGTACATCTCCACCAGGGTCAGCCGGAGGTACATCTCCACCAGGGTCAGCCAGAAGTACATCTGCATCAACCTCAACCAGAAGTCCACTTGCACACTGCTCAACCCGGCGTTCTGCAAGCAGCTCAACCTGGTCTCCTGCCTACTCAACCAACCGTACATTTGCAGCCCACTCAACCTACACTAGACCAAGATGGCTGGCACCCTGTACAGGCACAACCACATGATCTAGGACAGCAAGGAGGCCACTTTAATCAGGATGGACAATTTGCCCCAGGAGCCCATTTCGGACAAGATGGTCAATACGCCCAGGGTCACTTCGGTCAAGATGGACAACAGCAACATTTTGGTAATGAAGGACAATTTGGGCAAGACGGTCACCATCAGTATACGCAAACGCAAGGTACACAGGTTTATGAGCAGCATACCGGAGATCAACAATACCACGACTTTCAGGCCCAGTTGGAGCATCACATCCAACAGCAACTGGATCAGGCGCAGTACGAACAACACATAAACAACCAGCAACAACATCAGCCGGGACAGGACTACGGAGTTCCACAATTCACTCAAGACGCTTTCGGCCAGAACGGACAGCAAGGTCAAAACTTTGGTCATTCCGGTCAGGATTACAACCAGAACGGGCAGAATTTCGGTCAGCAAGGTTACGAGTATAGTCAACCAGGACAAAATTTCGGCCAAGATTTTAGCCAGGCAGGTCAGAACTTCGGTCAGGATTTTAACCAGCAGCAGCCGACTGGCGAGTACGGAGTGCCACAGGGCGCGGAGGGGCGCAGCAGCGCGGAGGGCGAGGAGGAGCAAGAGTTCCACAACCACATCCCGCTGAAGCTGCAGCCGCCGCTGGACAGGCCGCTCGAACATTTCCGATAGCCTCGCCGCGTGTGCGAACCGCATTTATCAGTTACCTCGACGAGCGGCAACACTGCTACTGACTGATACTCTGTCTAGCAACATCAAGATAGCTTCGATTTACCTTACAACCTTGTTACCAAACTAACGTAGTACAAAACCGACACCGAAGTTCGATTACTGATCGTAATCTCGCAGTGTTAACATGTAGCAATGAGTTTAAAAAGCAAATACGGGCTGTAATATTATAATGTTAGATTAATAAGATATTTTAAACATTACAAGATAGATACGAGCCAACAGTTGCGAGTCAGTAGTTAAGTAGATCTGTCGCTAGATAGCGCCACTCGCGTCCACCGCTGTGTATATTGTGTAGATAAAGTTTATGTTCACGAATTGCCTAATAATAGTAAATAGTTTAAGTTATTAACATAGTTGTAAGAGAGATTTATTTATTTTTTTTATAAATAAAATATTTTGTAACGTTGAACAATTGTTTTATTGGACATGGACGCTCGAAGGGGGAAGCATGACGCACGCAATTAAATAAAACCATTTAGCAGGCGCAATCGCAATGTCCTACAATCCACCTTACTTCATACGTTTGATTGATTTCAATGAATTTTGTAACAGGTATTTATTAATAAAACACTGATAACGTAACTAAGTACGTAATATTTTCTATAACAAGTACAGTGGCCGGTAAATAAATCTTAGCTCAACAGCTGCGGGATACTGAGCCCGCTGTTAGGCAACGCGCGCCGGACATGTGGTAGTTAGCTGTCAATGTGGGCCACACGTGTAGCCCTACTATGTACCAAATACTGCCTACGTAGGCCCAAGTAGTGGTAAGTACGACCTAGGTACGCGCGTGCTGCGGCCAACAGCCTGCATTTAAATATGATTGGGTTATTACCCGCTAGATTTTAAATATTATTTGGCTTACGACGGCATATTATTTAATGTAAGGTTTTGCATATGCAATTAAGTAAGTAGATCAAGATTGTAGTAGGTATCTATGAAATTGTAGTTTGTAAGTAACCTATAGCGGCTATATCTGTAATTGAAAACAATTATACATCAGTTTATGGACACTACAGGTTGCCAAGCAATTTGATTTCGCGTATGTATAGGAATAATGTGATCAAAATGTCATTATTAGTTATAATATATTATTATGTAGCTTAAAGATGCTTCCCCTAAGCTTTGACGCTCTGAACTTGAGCAAAACTAGCACAACCCTATTTTCGATACCGCACACTGCTCCTATATGATATACGTACTTACATAATCCGTAGTCAAATAAACTACTTTTAGACACGGACATACACTACAGGCGAATTCAAGTCGTGAGTACCTACACCATTAACACGACCCAAACACCTGAAACATAGACAAGAGCATAGGTACCCTACGTCTGGTGACGTCATCGCGCAGGCTCATATCCTGCCAGGATACGCATTAGAAAGGTGTGAGACAACACGTGTTATTAAACACAAGGCTGATACACGCAATTATTTATATGTCGTCTGGGCGTAATATTACTCATTCAGATGTTATGATATTGTCAGCAGAAAATAATAGATTGTTTGTCTAGGGATGTTCAGGTGCATCTACAAAGTGACAATTCACTGTATATCTGGACAGTTACTAATGCCAAATATTTAATTAGATGAATAATACATATTTATGTTTTACATGAGTTTTACATGGGCACTACCTACTTTCAGAGTATGTAGTAGTTCGGAGTTTTGTTAGTTGGTTGTTGGTCTTCCAGCCATACATTAGTGTTACCATGCTCTAGTCTTACTTAGTACGTTCAGTGAAAAGAAGCATGCATTAATGGAACGTTATGAGAACCAATTGCTCTATTTCCATAATATCGATTTGGCATTTACTGCCAAATATCACTCAACATAACACAGCCTATTCAGGCACAGCAATATGCCCTTTTTTTTAACGACGTAAAAATCATCAAATGACCCTCCCGCTGTGGGTTAGCAGCGGTGAGGGAGTGTCACTCTTACTGACTAAAAGCCGTCGTGTTCCATCGTAGGCCTTATGTGCTAGGGCCGCGGTACCTCTTTCGAACAACCCGCAGCCCCGGCAGGCCAGCCCTGCTGGGCCCTCTGGGGTTGCTGACATCTCTTTGAGGAGCGCGTGGAACAACGCGCGCCGCCGACACGGGTCTGTTGTCTAAAAACAGACATGAGCGATGAGCCACCCGAACTCACCGCCCACAGACCCACGCCTACGGTGGCCGGGAGTCGTCTCGCGACACCCGGCGCCCGTGGTGTCTACCTGCTCCAGCGCGGCGGCCGGGATGAGAGGTGCGAACTCTCTGACGTTCCGCCGCCTCCTTCTCGAGCATGACTGCTTCGCAGAAGGAGGCGACGGCATCCCATTCCCTTTCGCCCCGGACCATGGCTTGAACCAGGGCCGGACGCGAGAGGTCGCCGCCGACAGCAATATGCCCTAACAAATAACTTGAGCTCAATGTCCCCCCACCCCTCAGCCCTCGGCGTGAACATTACGACCGGCGTGTGGTAACCATACGCGCCATATACGACTGTTTATTACTGAACATTCTACGTGCAGTACTTTTGACTCATACGAAAGAAAATATACATTCCGGACATACTGTTCATTGTTCATGTTAGATTTAGAAAGAGGCGAATGCAAATAGCAAGTCGTATGAAGACGATTTGTAGCTCGATTTTTGTCAGGCGCTAAACTATTGTGATGAGAAGCGGAGAGCTCGCAGACAGTGAGAAAATTGACCTAGATTATGAATGGTAAGGTAAGGGTTAAGGGAATGGTAAGGTACGTTAACTTATAAATTAAACAAACTTGTATGTACGAGTAAGTATATGGACTGTTCTCGTCGTCGATCATAAAATATGACGGCTGGAAAACCTGCTTCTAGTAAATCAACACATTTACATTCGGAAGATTAAATCTAACATACGACATATATAGTACATAAATAATATACCTAAGTTGGTATGTACAGCAAAACATATCTAAACACCTTACAATAGCAAGCAATAAAAAGTCAGATTATGAAGTATTACAATAGAATTAGTTTGGATTCATTGATTGGATATCAACAGTCAGGTTGGCCAATCAATAAGGCTCACTAGACAATGGCGTGGTCTCACGACTGACGCATTGTGCCCGCTGTGGGACTAGCTGAACCTATGCACGGGGTTAGGGCTTGGACACAACACACACGACAAAAGCCCCTTAGTAGTGGCTCACTTTCATTAGGAAAACCCTCTCCTAAAGTTAGGTGTATATTGTGTTCGTATTTAGTAAGTTGTAGCATTTCTATGGTCGCGGCGGAATGTGTAAAGCATTTAAGTCTAAGTAATTTTTCATTTAAGTCAATGAAACTGTTACATAATTTAATTTAGAAGGTTTAGGTATTAGAGGATACGCATGTGCAATGTTACATGTAAATGAATGTATACTTTTAACGACCTGTTTAACAAAGTGTGTGTACCCTAGTCCTAACTTACCAATATAAGCGTATTACAATTGTTGACGGTTGAAAGGCCAAACGCTAAGTTTTTGTTCGATACTATGATTTAATTCTAAAGTAAATTAGCAAAGGTTTTCAATAAGGCAAGGATATCAGTTACCCAACCACGCTGCGGAAGTAAGCGCACTAATGTAATGTGTGTAAGAAACTGTTTAGGCAGATCAGTCGGTAATGCACTACCTTTAGGGCTTAAATGGAGCTGCTAACTGTTGGAAAATCACTCGTAAAAGCCTTAAAAAGTTAGAAAAGTCGTATTTTAGAGTTTGTTTTGACTAAGTTTTTGCTTGAATGATTTGTTAATTTCAAGTAGTTTTATAAACATATGGGTACCTAATGTATAAGTTAATATCATGAAGATGACGTGGATGACTTGGACTTGGAAGTAAGCGGGTAGTGATTGGTGAAAGAGGGTTGAACTTCAAACAATGCTGAATGTGGGAGACACCGAGAAAAACAAACGCTTTTGTAAATCAAGTACATTATCAATTAACGGCATTTTGTAGCAGCCAAAAGGGGCTGATGGCATAATCTTACGCCAACCTATAGCTTTACTGCAACTCTTGCTAATTTGATTAGCAAGGATTTAATTGAACTTCATTTTCTTTACAATTTTTGAAGCAATCTCTACCTACATTATTTTTTCGATAGCTATTGTGTAAGCCACCTATCTAAGACTTAGTATATGAAGTTAGAAATTAGATCAGCATTAATCCCTGAACTCTACTCTTGGGAATATGTCAGTATAATTACTTAGGAAAAATTATAAATTAAATCCGGAATAATTACCACCTAATTACTATTTACAATGTCCTTACAGTCACCACCACAGCCTTGATGACAAGTAAGTCGTCATCCTGAGCGACAAAATGATAAAATAATCATCCATTAAAGGAAACGCCACGTTGCACACCGGCGAGTGGTAATCAAAAATGATAATAACACAAGTTGGGAGGCTGTGGTACCCCGAACTGCAGGGGTTGTCAACCGCTGGTGAACATTGATCGCATGCACCAATGCAAGTTGGGCAAGGTTTTCTTTACAATTTAAGTTACAATTTTCATTAATCACCATTATCCATCTTTAAGAGATTTAATCCACGTAAAACTTTTTTTTTTAATTCTATAGGTACTTGCTTAATTATTTTATGCATCTGTAAATATTTTCTGACCAGTACCTTTTTGTTTAAATATTCACCTGTGAAGGTTCACCACAACTGCCGCACTACCCGGTGGCCGAGTACCATGGTACAGGGTCTAGAGGGGTCAGTGTACAGGTACACTCGCGTGGTACGCGGGCCGCCAGGAGTTATAAGGTGCGCAGACGCCGCCGCAGGACTAGTGCTTGTCCAACCAACACATTGCTAACATGAAGGCTGCTGTAAGTTGCATTTTTGTTTACCTTTTATTTATAAACAGAGCTTAGGTTGTGTAAGGTGCAGGTAGTGCAATTAATTTGAAGTTAAAATGCTTTGTGTATAACTCAAAATTCGACCTTTCTTATCGACTTCTTGTCTGTATGAAAACCCCTAGCACATCGTGCTGAAAAAGACAGAAATACTTTGGATATAAGTTTAAGAGGTTGAAAGGTTGGCCGACTTTGTGTCAATCTATTTCAAACAATACCTATGTGGGACGACTTAATAGTAAATGCAGCACTTGATAACTTTTTAGAGTATGTTGTAAACTATAACCAGGGGTAACGAGCACAAATTACTACACAACATAGATTAATTTATTAATCTAAGCTAATGGTTTCGCACCTAATGACATTTCTATAATCGATTGCCATAGTACCATCAACATTGCATTATATTACTTCATAGCTTAATTTTCTTAATCCTAATTTATCTTATGACTTAAGCCAAAATTATTAGTTCAAGTTTTTCTTCATCAAGCGTACCTGAATTTTCAAAATCCATAAAGCGAATGTAGTTCAATTTAATTGTCAATGTTTCCTCAGCACGGCAAAAAGTTCACAGATTTCCCAAGCTGCAATGTATTCAGTTATCTAAGCTATAATGAGTAGGGTTGACCAAGTGAGCGATTGCCGCGGGATCGAACCTGAGACGCGGCGCCTGCGCACGGCACATTGTCACGATTCTATGCTAATGCCGGCCTGATGCACACGATCACTGATACCGAAGTGCAGTTCACACGATTGATGAGATTGCACTGCTGTTGCTAAATGTCACACGGTGAAAAATAGGGTGCTATAGCTGTTTAGGTAAGGAGACCCAAAGAAAGCACTTTGCGAACGAAAGGCTGAATGTAAAAGTCTTCTCAACTACCGATCACCATCATCATCTCCCGAGCTTTTTCCCAATTATTTTGAGGTCGGCTTCCAGTCTAACCGGGTGCAGCTGAGTACCAATGTTTTACAAGGAGTGACTGCTTATCTGACCTCCTCAACCCAGTTACCCGGGCAACCAATACCCATACCGATAGATATCCCAAACAGCATCCATCGTTTTACCGTAACGAACACACACAAGCAATTTCCATACAATGTTTCTCTAATAACATGTCACATCTTTCTAGCTGTGCGTCGTCCTCCTGGTGGTGGCCCTGGCATCGGGCGCCGAGGAGAAGAAGAACGAGAAGCGAGGCTTGCTAGGCCTCGGCTACGGGCTCGGCGGCGGCCTCGGCCACGGGTACTACGGCGGGCACGGGCTCGGCCTGTACTCGCACAGCGCGCCCCTCATCAGTCACAGCGCGCCCATCATTAGCCACAGTGCCCCCATCATCAGCCACGGCTACGGCTTCGGCGGCTACGGCGGCCTCGGCCACGGCTACGGCGGCCTAGGGCTCGGCCACGGGGTCATCGCGTCCGCCCCCATCGTGTCACATGGCTACTCCGCCCCCCTCCTCGGCGGACACTACGGAGCTCCGTTGCTGGGGCTGGGCCATGGCTGGCATTGAGGCTACAACTAATGTAATATAAGTCCTGTCTGCGAATGTGTTTGTTTAGTGCCAAATTAGTTTACTTGAAGGTGGTTGATTCGACGCAAAATTTGTAATTAATAAATATTTTTATTTCTCATTTAAATTGGTTTTATTACTTACAACTCGAGGGGTTTAAAAAATTATCGGAATGATTTGTCTGTGAACGCAGAACCGGTCATGAAGATCATTAATACTACGAATAATCGTAGTATGTTCAAAGAAAAATTGCATCAACATGTAACCAGTACCATGGTACTATTCGGGCCCAAATACATGCTTGTATTTCTCTAAAATACGATAATTTAATATGTTGATCTCTAATTACCGCACATTTTGCAACTACCTCTAATATCAAGTGACATTTCGAAACTGCCCTAACGCCACATTACCAAACTGCGTCAACTTTTTAGCCGACTGCCAAAAGAGGGTAATGTTTTCTTGAACCCTTTGCTTACTACTCATAAGGACAGCAGCAGTTGGTTGACTTATAAACCGGAGTGCGATATCCTCAATCGCATCAAATTAAACACATCCCAGCGGATAACTGATTGATGTTTGTACGCGCCGCTAGGTGGCGCAACCGGAAGCTGCGCCGGCGCCGACCGGAAGTTGCGACACACGCGGTTGAATCAACTTCGGTTGAATCTGAGTAGAAATAGTGGAATACTGAATTAATTGCCAACAGTGAATGAAGTTGGGTCATTTACCTAGTTAAACTAACTTGATGTTGGGAAATAAGGAATATCTATCTGTAATTTTATACTACTGGCTTAACGTTTATTTAACTTATCAGTGGTCATTCAAAATAATCTTTGATTTCAACTAATCAGTTGAATTTTCTTATTTAATGTTATTTATTTGATACATGAAAATGTATCAAATTGAAAACTTTTAGTCTATAGAGGCATGGGTTATATTATTCTAATTTTACTGAGATTACAAATACATAACTCAGTTTGTCTGTTCAGCTTTTGTCTCCCGGCCCCAACCACTGAACTAATGGACCATTTTCTTGGAGAAACTTTTAAAGGAAGTCTTCCTTCTAGAGGAAATATTTATTTTATACAGTTGAAGCTGTGGGAAAATGCCAGTTCTAAGTATATAATATAGTGTTCTATATATTTTGTAATAGTGTCTATAAACCCCACATTCTATGGGTATGTACACAGATCTAGTTCCCGCGCAACAAGATATACTAGATAGTGCAAGGCGTGGTGAGTACGTCGTACGGTCAACTTATGCCATTTCATAATTCACCTACATTTGTCGGCTTCTCAGTAAATACTACTGTTTAAGGGAAAACCGCTAATGTGTAGTAATTGACACAAACGTATACAGCTGTCTTTGTAGTTTGATTCAAAAGTACGTGCCAATAAATGGGGAGGTGGACTTGCCGACTTCATATTGACCTACTCATAACCCATATAAACAATTTTTAAAATTACTTAAAAAGACCAAATTAAATTTTATCGAAGACCTTTTCCATATTAATACAAATTCCCTCAAGAATAGTTCAATTACCGTAAATGTCACTTAATTTAATTGTTTAACAGCAATGTTTAAAAATGCAGGCATTTATCGCTGTCGCAACGAATAATTCAATAAACGCCTGCATGCCGAATAATTATAATTACATATTGGTTGACAAAAACTCCACGGTGTTACAATGATAATCGCAGGTCATGTGTTGTGACGTCACTCGGCACTCGGAATGGGCACGCCGCACACAAAGCTCCGCCGACTGCGACAAAAAGTCGCGTCGGGTTGCGACATTACCTCAATACCCCACATATAAGCCGACAACTGCTTCCTTATTTGATGTAGAATGCCTGTCATAGATACTCTTGTGCGAACAACTTAAAACGTACCTTTATGGTATCCAAGAGAAATAATACTAAAAAGCAAACTGCGAATAATGACTATTTGACGAGATGGGGACAAGTCGGGTCAACCGATTATACCCTCGTTTATTGGTGTTGTGTTTGCGAACTGGGTTAATCGGGCTATAAACTTTAATCCCGATTAAATAAAAATGTCCATTGAGCTCACGACTAAGAAAATTCGAGCCGTATAATCGTAATTTCGTGGTTCAAATCTTTATTTTGTAAGCAATGCTCAAAGCTACTAAATTATAAATGCGAAAGGGACTCTGCCTGTCTGTCGCGCCTTCACGCCAGAACTGCTTTATTGAGTACAGTTTTTAACAGTTTTAATTGAGTACACATATAACATGTAGTTAAAAAGGGAATCTAAGGGCATAGGCTGCTTTTCATCCTCGCGCCAGAAAGTCAATCTCGAAACGCGGGTGGAACACTAAGGGCGTAGCCGACGGCTAGCTACGCACTGACCGCGGCGTAGGCGCATCCCGAAAATTCCGTAGCGTCTCGTAGCTCGTAGCAGAGCTCGCGTAGCTAAGCGCCTGGAGATTAAGTACCACAATCGTTTGTAGATCCATAACAACATTAAATCTGATTTTAATAAATTATCATTTTTAAATAACAGATTTTTCTAGTACAATTTATTTGTTTACTTCGTGATTTACTTAGGTTAATAAAGGTTATTGTTTTAAGGAGGTGCTACAATGTACGATTTTTATTATATTCTCTTGCATATAATATTTGACCCTTATAAGTAATTACAATGAATTTAGATTGTAAGTAAATAGAAGAGTAAGGTCGCGCTGACATTTGTGCAGGGCTGCGCGAGCGCCGCCGCGTCCGACACAGCTTGACTTACTTCAAACTTCAAGCTGACCTTATTCATTACGAAGAACATAATATATCGTCCTAAGTAAATAATACCAGTTTAAATATTTCAATCGACCATGTCCTTGACAATTTAACTACCACTCCGTACTTTTGAAGTTAAACTAGGTAGGTGAATAGGTTTCAAAAGTCGACTTGAAAAACGTTTCGATAGGAAGAAAGATAATTTAAGTTAAATATGATTTTAGTAAATAAAAGTCTTTTAAGAACTTTCCAAAACCATGTAAGTAGCCTTGTTGAGATCAAAGCGCCTACACAATGAAAGATGCGTTCGCAGCGTAAACACAAACCGGTGCATTGCAGTAATGGTAACATCAGGCGCTAAAAATTGATTGTTCTTCTTTTTCACAAGCGAACACCATGTAGTGAACCTATGTATAACATAATGCTTTGTAGCTCAATTTTGCGGGACACTCAAACAAAATTTTCACATTTATTGCATTTTTATATCTACGCTCTACATACCTACTTGTTTTGAGCACGGAAGCCGGTTTTCGATGATATAAGCCTTAAGGGCAAGCCCTTTGACTTTAGCTACGTTATATGTATGTGTGAGTCACATAACGCACCATAACATAACATTTGTTAGCTGGTGAGAATAACCCGAGACCGAGAGAGGTATGAAGAGGGTGACAGTCAATGAGTTCGGTGACACACTTGCATACGGTATCGAACCCCGTCACGCGAGACACAGCGCAGTAAATAATAGTCATTTGTTATGCAACTGATCATTGTATTAACATCTTTGTACTTATTCAACTGCGCAGTTCTACCAAAATATACTCCATATTATGCAGTGTATTAATCTAGAATTAAAACATTATGAGGAATATTTTAAATAGTAATTAACACATGAATATAGATCCAAGAGCATCTGATGAGACCGCCACGGTCACGCATATTAACTAGAGCTTCAAATGTTTATGTTTTCATTACTAGCTTCCACCCGCGGTTTCACTCGCGTCCCGTCGGATCTACTTTTCGCACATGGATAAAAAGTACCCTATATATTATTCTGATATATAAGCTATATTACTGCAAAGTTTGATCAAAATAAATCTTGCAGTTTTTGCGTGGAAGAAGACTAAACACTCATACATCCATCCATACATACAAACTTTCGTTTATCATATTAGTGGGCCTATATTGATGAGTAGTAACTAAAGATATATGTCTAGTTATAATGATATCTGTTACGTCACGGACCTTTGGTGACACGTGGTGAGGCTGAGGGCAGTTTGCGCAACAGTGGAATTAATTAATTATGTGTATATATTATGGTGTTGGAGCCCGGAGGTCCGGTCAATGCTGTGACAGTGGTGTGGAGATGCTGACGAGGAAATTGACAGTGAGTAAACCTTTTCTTTGACGTTATTAGTGTAAAACAATTAACGGTTTTCCTATTTTTCGCGACGCAGGGAAACTTTTTCCCCTACCGGAATAAAATGTAGCCTATGTCAGTTGGGTATAGTGTAACTTCCCAACAGTTAACGGTTTTTTAATTTCGGTTCAAACACTTCAGAGCTTTCAGAATACAAACAGGCAAAAATGACTTCTCTTTATTATATTAGTTAGTATAAAAAGGTACATGGGTACATTGTGGGTGAGTCTTGAGTGAAGGCAAAATTAAAATAGTAAAAAAAAAACTTTGAATATAATACAAGCAAGTTGGAGTTTTACCTGGGCCCGTTATTAATAACATGGGCTCGGGGAAACCGCTTTACGATGGAACTCTCAGCAACGATCCAGTCGCGATGTTTAGACACTGTGCTAGTATTTTCGTTAGTGTAGCTTCTCGCTAGATGGCGCTGGCAATATAACTTTATAATACTGGCACAAGTAGAAATGAAAATGCAAGTATATTCAATGACTAGCTCGTCTTCTGTTTATGTTTACAATTTCATTATGCGCACGTGTCTCAGCATTACGACGTCTTTGACCTTATTTAAAGTATTTTGTTTACAGAACGTAAACAACATCTAATCGATTGCATTACATTTATTATTTATATCGATTGGCCAATATGAATATTATTTTGATTTATTAGTGAGGCAACACCGAAATAAATCCGTTATTAGCACACTATTATAATTTATAGTAAAGCAAGGCATCTAAGATTGTGGTATAATAGATTTGCGGTCAGGTGACACACTGGCCTCTGCATTTTGACTGCCTCTTGTTTTGTGAAATTCTCACCTAGTTATATAAATCAAAATCATATTACTTTAAAACATTTAAAAGATACTTTATATTATAACATACTGCAGTATATGGTAAAGTTCAAACAATTTTGTATCCCACAGATATGCATAGCGCTGGTGGTGGCGAGCTCAGCCGCTTCTCGGCAGAAGCGTGGCATCTTCGGCGAGCCGGGCGGCCTGCTGAGCGGGGGCGGTGGCCTCTCCGGCCTTAGCTCGCACGGGGCTGCGCACCACTCACACGGACCTTCACACAGCTCGCTGCACTCGGCTCCCTTATCATCGTACTCCTCAGCCCCAATCCAGTCTGCCCCATTGAGCTCCAGTTACTCTGCACCACTATTGAGTTCACACTCTCATCATGCAGCGCCAGCCCTCAGCTCGTATACTCCACTGGCCAGTTCTCTCTCCTCTGGACCATTGTTAAGTTCTCCCTCTGTGTCTTATTCTGCGCCTCTTCATTCTCACTCCAGTCTTAGCTCAGCTCCTCTTCTCAGTTCTCCTGTGATAGCGTCTGCTCCTGTAAGTCATGCAGCATTACACGTGGGGCACTCAGCTCCCCTGCACTCCTCGTCCCTCAGTGTGAGTCATTCGCCGTCTGCTAGCTTAGGCAGTTATGCTCCTCAATATTCTAGTCATTCAGCTCCATTGAGTTCGAGCTATTCAGCTCCTCTTAGCTCGAGTTACTCTGCTCCATTGAGTTCAAGTTACTCTACTCCATTGAGTTCAAGTTACTCTGCTCCACTGAGCTCAAGTTACTCTGCTCCACTAAGCTCAAGTTACTCAGCACCTCTGAGTTTAAGCCACTCAGCACCTCTGAGTTTAAGCCACTCAGCCCCACTAAGTGTGAGTCAGTACGCTCCGAGCTATTCTAGTCATTCAGTTCCATTGAGCTCCAGTTATTCTGCTCCTCTGAGTCACTCCGCCCCACTAAGTTTGAGTCACTCCGCCCCATTAAGTTTAAGTCACTCAGCTCCGTTAAGCTCTAGCTACTCTGCACCATTGAGCTCTAGCTACTCTGCGCCTTTGTCCTCCAGTTATTCTGCGCCTTTGTCCTCCAGTTATTCTGCACCTTTGTCCTCCAGTTATTCTGCTCCTCTGAGTCACTCCGCCCCACTTAGTTTGAGTCACTCAGCTCTATTGAGCTCTAGCTACTCTGCACCTTTAAGCTCTAGTTACTCTGCACCTCTAAGTGTGAGCCATTCTGCTCCATTGAGCTCAAGTTACTCAGCTCCATTGAGCTCGAGTTATTCAGCCCCTTTGAGCTCAATTTCCTCTGCACCAATAAGGCATTCAGCTCCTATAAGTGTAAGCCAGTACGCCCCTCAATATTCTAGTTATTCTGCTCCCATAAGCTCAAGTTACTCAGCTCCTTTAAGCTCGAGTTACTCCGCACCTTTGAGTTCTAGTTACTCTGCACCTCTGAGTTTGAGTCACTCTGCACCTCTGAGCTTGAGCCACTCAGCTCCTCACTACTCGAGCTACTCGCCATCTCACAGTCACCATGGGCACGGCAGCCACGGTGGACACTACGGTGGACATCACGGGCATGGTAGCCACAGCAGCTACGGCGGCCACGGTAGCCACGGTAGCTACGGTAGCCACGGTGGGCACGGCAGCCATGGTAGCCACGGTAGCCACAGCGGGCACCACAGCCACGCCCCAGTCATCGTGAAGGTGGTGAAGGCGCCACCAAGGTACGCGTCTGGGTGGTGGTGAAGTGGAACCAACATCTGGTCGACCTAGCTTTAATAACGCGATATTTATGAAACTTTTGTTATTTGTTGTTTTGATGGAGTTTACGGGTGTTTTTACTGTTGTGAATAAAATAATAAAGAGAAGAAAAAAACGAAAATTCATGTGTTTTTATTCTGGTTATGTTCTGGCTGCTGTTTAATTTTAGTATTAATAAGTTTAAAAAATGGTCTACTTTTATGAGAAGACTAAAGGCTCATTTCTATAACTGCTAGATCTAGATTATATTCAAGTTGGTATGTAAATAATCTAAACACATCTAGAATAACTTAGTAAATAGTTTACCTAAAGCTAAAATAACAACATAGGAATGAAATAACTGTGCAAAGGTTTGGACATTCATTTCAAATAATACTCGTCCTGATGATGATGTCCTCCTAGCCGATTATCGGCTACGGCGGCTGTTCTCATGTAAGGAGATTAGCCAATTACGCAGGACATATTATAGTGCACGAGCATTTGCGCAGACACAGGTGCACTCACTATTCCTTAACTCTCATAGTCCGATGGGACGGCAATCCGACACGACCGGAGAGAGATCAGGCGCAGGACCGACATTTACGTGCTCTCCGATGCACGGGTGTATCAATCACCAGCTTCCAGGCTCCGGGCTGCTTTGTGAAAGTCTTCTAAAACCCACAAAGCGATTTCGGCCCGACTCGGGAATCGAACCCGAGACCTCGTGCTCAGCAGCCGCACTTGCGACAGCTAGACCAACGAGGCAGTCACTCTGAATACTCGTCCTATATCCACCATATATGATCCGACATACTTTAGGTAGGACTAATATACCTAGTTCTAAACTTCGAAACAGTTTCAACACGTAATGTATTTGGAGTCCAAGCTTACATCACCGGCAGTTCCCTGCTCAAAAGGCTCGTGTTTACAAAATACCACATAGTTTACATACGGTTATATCTCTCCCCATCAGCCCCGGATCTAGGGGGGGGCAAGCCGGGGCCCATGCCCCGGGCGGCAAATTTAGGGGGCGGCAAAATCAGGCGGCTGCCTGATTTTAAATCCTACATCACACATCACAGATTACCATAATAGTTACCTACAGGGCCGTCTTAACCTATGGTGCAGGGCGTGTGTATGTCTTAGGGGCGCCCCACGACCAGGAAATTTGGAAAAAATTACACCCGTTTGATAAGGAAGTTACATTGTATCATGATACTACGAAAAAGTCGCCCTCGCTTTGTTTAATCATTTTGATTATTTTTCACTTTTAACATCCCCCAAATAAGTAAAAAAATTCTCGCTCGCTACGCTCGCGACTAAATGACACTGTATGTATTGTTTTTCTGCTGGCTTATCATTTTTATTGACGCACCGAATCAACGAACACAAAAGGCACTCGCTCTAATCACGGTTTCTTTTTATTTGTACATAATTCCCAGTTTCATTTGTGAGTCTTCAGGGCCGTCTTCATCATGACGAACAAGAAGCACATATTCAGAGACGTCTCCGTGATCAATAGGTTTAATACCGGTAGCGATCACCGACTTGTCCGAGGCTCTCTGAATATCAACTTCAAGGCTGAACGTTTCCGTCTGATGAAGGCCAGGCTCCGACCAACACTGCTCCAAACCATGACAGGATCTGAAACGTTCCAGTCAAATTTGGAGAACCGATTTGCCGCCGTGGAAACCACAACAGACGTTAACCAGAACCACGAAAATGTGGTTCGGATCCTCAGGGAGGAAGGTTCGAGATTCTGTAACATGCAGCGTAAGGGCAAGAAATCAAAGCTTTCGGAAGAGACATTAGGGCTTATGAAGAGACGACGTGAAAACCCACCTGTCACTTCGTCAGCTAAGCGGGCTCTAAACCAAGAGATCAACAAGCACGTACGACGCGACCTCCGGTGCTCCAATACTCTTGACATTGAAAGAGCAATTGAGCTGAATCGGGGTCAAAGGTGTTCGTACAATCTCTTGGAAGAAGCCACTTGACGAAGCTGACCACAACAAGTGGAGAAGTCGTTTCTTCGGTGCCGGCAGTCCTTTCGGAAGTGGAAAATTTCTATGGCCGGTTATACGCATCGCATGCATCTCGACCTGATCCCGGAAATGAGGACTCTAGAGCCACATTAACGCGCCATTTCACCGAAGACCTGCCAGAAGTCAGCAGTGGCGAAATCGAGATCGCTCTGAGACAGCTCAAAAATGGAAAAGCCCCTGGCGAGGATGGCATTACAACAGAGCTATTAAAAGCAGGAGGAAAGCCCGTACTGGGGGAGCTCCAGAAGCTTTTAATGCCGTCCTGTTTGAAGGAGAACTCCAGAGGCGTGGAGTAGGAGTGTTGTCGTCCTGTTCTTCAAAAGGGAGACAAAACCCAGTTGAAGAACTATCGACCCATTTCCTCCTAAGCCACGTCTATAAGCTGTTCTCAAGAGTGATCACGAACCGACTTGCGCGAAGACTCGACGAATTCCAACCACCGGAGCAGGCTGGGTTTCGGAGCGGATACGGCACCATAGACCACATCCACACAGTGCGGCAGATTATACAGAAGACCGAAGAGTATAATCAGCCCCTGTGTCTAGCATTTGTGGACTATGAGAAGGCCTTTGACTCGGTTGAAATCTGGTCTGTTCTGGAGTCCCTGCAGCGTTGTCAAGTAGATTGGCGATACATCCAAGTGATGAGATGTCTCTACGAAGCCGCTACAATGTCCGTCCAAGTACAAAATCAGCAAACAAGGCCCATACCGTTGCATCGAGGAGTGAGACAAGGGGATGTTATTTCCCCGAAACTGTTCACTAATGCAATGGAGGATATGTTCAAGACGCTGAACTGGAAAGGACGTGGCATCAACATCAATGGCGAACACATCTCTCACTTGCGATTTGCTGACGATATCGTCATCATGGCAGAAACGCTGCAGGACCTACAACAAATGCTGAACGACCTGGCTGAATCTTCTCTACGCATCGGCCTACGGATGAACTTGGACAAAACCAAGGTCATGTTCAATGAACATGTTCTACCGGAACCGATTGCGATACACGGCGCCGTTCTTGAAGTTGTTCGGAAATATGTATACCTCGGGCAGACATTGCAGTTAGGTAGAAACAACTTTGAGGACGAGGTGAATAGGAGAATTCAGTTGGGTTGGGCTGCATTTGGGAAGCTACGTCGAGTCCTAACATCGTCGATCCCACAGTGCCTAAAGACGAAAGTCTTCAATCAGTGCGTCCTACCTGTCATGACTTACGGAGCCGAAACGTGGACACTGACGGTACGGCTGGTCCACAAGTTTAAAGTCGCTCAGCGGGCTATGGAAAGGGCTATGCTTGGCATTTCTCTGAGGGATCGCATCAGAAATGAGGTAATCCGTCAGAGAACCAAGGTCATCGACATAGCCCACCGAATCAGCAAGCTGAAGTGGCAGTGGGCTGGCCATATTAGCCGAAGAACCGATAACCGTTGGGGTAAACGAGTTCTAGAGTGGAGACCACGCCTCGGCAAGCGTAGTGTAGGACGTCCTCAGGCACGGTGGAGTGATGACTTGCGCAAGACGGCTGGCAGGAGCTGGATGCGAGTAGCCGAAAATCGATCTCAGTGGCGTGCACTTGAGAGGCCTATGTCCAGCAGTGGACTGCGATAGGCTGATGATGAGGGCCGTCTTAACCTATGGTGCAGGGTGTGCGAATACCCGGGCGCCTCGGTCTCAGGGCGCCGCGGGACGACCCTGTTTGATAAGGAAGTTCCACATTGTATCATGATACAGACAAAATGTCGCCTTCGCTTTGTTTGATTGATCGATCATTTTGATTATTTTTCACTTTTAACATCCTCCAAATAAGTGAAAAAATTCTCGCTCACTACGCTCGCGGCTAAATAACAATGTATGTGCTATTTTTCTGATTGTTTATTATTTTTATAGACGCTCCGAATCAACGAACGCAAATGGCACTCGCTCTTATCACGGTTTCTTTTTATTTGTACACTAGCTTCTGCCAGGGGTTTCACCCGCATCCCGTGGGAACTACTTCCCGTACCGGGATAAAAAGTAGCCTATAGCCTTCCTCGATAAATGGGCTATCTAACACAGAAAGAAATTTTCAAAGTGGACCACTAGTTCCTGAGATTAGCGCGTTCAAACAAACAAACAAACTCTTCAGCTTTATAATATTAGTACAGATAATTCCCTGTTTAATTCGTGAGTCTTCAAACAAATAATTTAAAAAAGTTCCAGGCTTTACAATGTACTTAGTCACTTATTATTGTGTCGTAGGCTCAAAAAATTTCGCGCTCGCTTCGCTCGCGCAATATTATACATGCGTTGCTTTCATAACTTCATGACTCAAATCCACGATGTATTATCTTTTATAAGTCAAATGTAGCAAAAAATATTATTTATGGAGTCCTCAAAAACAACAAAGTTTGCGCTTCTGACTTCTTGTTACTTTCCAGCGCTTTTTTAAATTTATTAACTTTTTGTGTCCCAAAATTAAAAAAAATTGCGCGCTACTTTCGCTCGCGCAAATTTTTACAATAATTGCATTATTCTGTCTCGACTTTCATAACTTAAACCTGGCCAACAGTTTGAGCCTATAATGATTTGGACACTTTTTTTTAAGTCATTTACCTACCAAAAAAGTGACTTTCGTTGGCGAAAATAAACATAAGTAGGTAGGTAGGCGGGGCGGCATTTTTCAGCTTTTGCCCCGCCTAAAAAAAATTGAAGATCCGGGGCTGCTCCCCATATATGTCGGCTACTATTCATACACGTTTGACAGGCAACCTTGTAAATAGGGCAACATTGCGGAATCACTGATTCTCATGAGCATTTTGGGCGCCTTTGTTATGTTTGGTAAGAAGAAAACAAAGATTCTTGTTTAAATTCCAAAATATCTAAAGCGAGCATTTTGATAGCGGTATTAGCTTTATTTATTTATTTTTTTCCTAGTAATTTATCAACAGCGTGCCAAAACAAAATCCTCTAATAAATCAGATAGTTACCATTTTCAATAAGTGTGTCTGTTTTTCAACCCATAATTTGATGGCATTACGATAACAATCATGTGCTCCTATAAACACATATTGACGCTAAGAGATTATTATTATAAACGATTAACCTATCACCTTAACAGTAACGTTTGCCAAACTGCATGATGTCATCTGAAAATATGCAATAATAACATGTCGTAGTTTACTGCTAATCTTAGTTAACGAAACGAGCTTCATATCGAAGTCGTAAAATCATATAAGTAATGTTTTTAAGTGGGTTACTTGTCTAGATTCTAGATCATCGCGAGTTATCGCAGACATTCGCGTAACTGCTCCGATCTACTTGATGTGAATTACAAAAACAAACATTTTACAAAACTACTACAGTTGGAGGCCGCGTCTCGCAACGGCTTCGAACCCGCGAACAGGAAACCACGCTCTCCTTCTAACTGCTGCACTTACCTTGATATTTATTGAGAGCAGATTATCTTATCTATTGATATTTGTTCATTATTTGGTTCTCATCGCCTCAAGGCACAAAATAGAGAATGCTTTTGAGCCCCGCGGCTTGATCTAATATAAAAAATCTTTAAATTGATTAGATTAGCTATTTTTCAAAATGTAAATTTTAATAGACACCTATTAGAATTTTGATTGATAGGTGTAGCTCACTGCACGCCTCTCGCAATCCAAGGCAAGCTATTCTAATGCAAAATATATTTTAAGTTACTTTAATTTTGACCAAATAGATAGGAGGTCTAAATGTTAATCACGAAGGCAAATTGAAGGGGACTGACAGACTTCAGGCCTGAGAGAGATGTTTCTATTCCATAAGATGGTAGGTAATACCTTGCCTTAATTTTCAGAACTGACAAACAATACAATTATTCAACACTACAATAGCATTAAACTGATAAATAACATCATCACATCAAGGAAACACTCAACCTCTCCCAGTTCGAACACAAAATTAACTCAATGCAAGCGGGAAAGGTTAGTGGTGCGTAATTAGTAAGTAGCCGCTAGAGCTGGTGGTTGTGAAAGCGATTGCCTTTCCATCGGAGAGGTGTTGGCACAGCGCTGATCAGGATATATACCTCAATGAGGATATTTCGACAAAACTAGACACACTATTCTACTATTTATGACTTTTTTTAATGTATTTCATGACGTACAACTGCAAAACCACGTCATATTATAACTATACAGGAAATGAAACTTTTATGATAGTTGACGTTAGCGCTAATAAGTTAGATAATAACTTCGAAAGTCATATAAAATATGGTCCACCAATGATATAGTATACATGTTTCCTTATGTAAGGAACCTCAAATGTCAGATTTTATAAAATCCGCTCCGAAACAGAACCATAACTTGAGCATCAAACTAAACCAATCAAAAACTAACTAGACCAATGTGGCATTCCACAGAAATATAGGTACTAAATGAGTTTTATTACTTAATCCGATAAGAACATAGTGATGATTAAATGGAGGTAATAAATTATTATCGAAAAACCTCGAAAATGAAACAGCTGATACAAATAACACGTAATTCTTTTAATTAATACAGACATTGCAATAAATAACGCTATAAAATGCTATGAGAACGGAAACTGAACGCATCGCCGCATTAAATCGCGAAAACATTAATAAAGTTACATGTATGGAGATAATTGCTAACTGTGGTTCGCTTGTAATGAACTAATCATATTTGTCGGCAATTTATCATCGTTAATGTTGCATTGGCACACGGTGGCTACACAGAAGGACTACTATATCTGATATCTGAAAAACCTCTTATTTTTTCTCCTTTCCTTTCCTCAAGTTACTTTGGGATTGGTTTTCCTTTTCATGTTTCTGGTAGAAGGGATCTCAACAAAACGCTGTTATTTGGGACTTTTCAGAATGCTTTTCATTGCCAATATATAATTTGTGTAGAAACTGCGCACCAGAACATATGTAAAACATCTTATGATCAACTCGACTGTCATACAGGAACTGTATCTACTGCCCATGACATGGCCGCTAACCAATCAGTCGTGATGATGCTTATTTCCTCATTAGCTTGGCACCTCCCACACTCCGATCAGCTGAGGACCTCGGCGGGTTTAACCCAGACCACTAAATAACCTTAGTCTTACATTTTAGGATATCATTTATAAATTACGTAGCCCATAATTTAATTTATATAGATTCCGTGTTTTTTGCATACTACAACCGCATCTGCAAATGCCAATATCGTATTTTAAAAATACAAAATGATTTTTAATTCAGTTTTTGGCTGGTGATGTCATAATGTTATGAAGGCGTGATGCATCATGCATAATGCATGAGGTGATAGGATTAACAGGATCCTTATGTAACAGTTACTTCTGTTGCATCTGACATACATCGAGAGTGACAAAAAGCTAAAGTGTCACAGAAATCTAAGAAATATAGCGTAGTATTTGTTGCAATAGTTCCTGGTTGGTGAATGAGCTGGTTTACTGGTCTCTCAGAATGAAATTAAAACTTCCAGACACAAATTAGTTTATTTTTCCTATTTGTTTTTGAATAACTTTGCTATTATTACTCAAGTTTACCTCATAATGTTTTGCCATAATGCCTAGTTAAAATCAATGGAATAGCTACTTAGCGATGGTTTGAATAGCCCAGTGCGTGTATGTCGTCCCTGACCAGCTGCATGCGCCTGCGCCGGTGCAGCGAATCATTGCAATCAGCGTGAACAAATGACCTGTCACGCTGCAGCTAAGTTAGGATGCACTTATGAGATGTATATGAAGCGCTTTTCATTACTATGGTAATTGCTTTTGAGCTTATTCTAACGATATTATACTAACAAGATGATTTTACTGTCCATTTGCAAATTCATATAAAGACACTTTATATCAATGAGAGAAACAAAGAATTGAAACTTATCTTTTGTCTGTCAACGAGATGAGATCTTTGGGATTCATAGATTAACTATAGAAGGTTTAACATATTTATTTGCTGAAAACCGCCGCGCATCTTGTATGTAACTCTTAAGAGCACTGTAACAATAGCTCGATTGTTATTGCAGATGGCGTAACCCAGTCCGGCTCAAGTGCACTTACAATACAAACACATAATTATTGCTAATACATAATATGATACCGATCTGTATTGCAGTTCCCACAGAGGTACATAATTGCCGTCTGTAGGAGTCCGCGAGACCTCCCGACAAGGTCATGTTAAACTATTATGTTCCATTTGTGGTTAGAAAGTGCTTCATCACCACTCAATGCTTACCACTTATTGGTTCTTTAGAAGTTCCTCAATAGACCCTACATTGACCACAAACAGTTCAAGTGTATGAAAATTATAATCAACGTAGCATCCTTGACATTTGCTTACACGAGTCATGAATTAGGAAGCTTTTATAAACTCCTGAAACATAAACAAAAACTGTTGTAAAAACCAACACGAAATGTTTTTGATTCATGAATTATATGTAGTTTTATTTAGCTGACGCTAAGTACTTCTTTTAGGGTTCATTAATTCATTGGTTCAGGAATAAAAATACCTAATTATCGTAAATATCAGTATTATTAATTTAAAATAATTTTCCGCTGTCCATCTTTACTATTGTAAGCAACTAGCCAGGAAATAAATGCCTATCTCATGAACTGGGAGCTAGATACTATAACAGGTTAAGGGGCTCCCATGTAACAAACATGATTGGTTTTTCAGAATGTTTAATAGATAAAGCGCATTAAAAATGAAATTCAAAATAAAGTACACACATAGATAACTATATCTCACAATAAATTACATCCCAAAAGTATCACTATACGTAGTAAGTCCGTAAAATCGATCAACCCTTATTATAAACAATGTACGAATATCTTTATAAATATGTATCGTCCTTGTATTTTATTTCTTCGCGTTTCGTCACTGCTGGACAGATAATAATAAATTCGTCAATTAATCAAACAGTAACGGACATTAATAGCTCGTAATGATTAATTATTTACGAGCTTTACAATAGCGAATAAAGCTGACTTACTGGTCAATTGTTGTTCCTATACGGTACTTATTCAGCGGTGTAATATCATTTGATGGTAGACTATTGCTACTGAATCTTTGTAATACCTAATATAAGTTTATTGTTCATGTGGTCACGCATTAGGTTTTACAGCTATAGAGTAGTGATTTGAAAATTTCTTGAAGTGTTAGATGGCGAAATCGCGGGAATCACTTGTGTTCAGTGAAGCGTGAAAAATTGATAAGGCTGTGGTGTTACCAGGGATACAGGAGAGGAGGGCAGCCCCGGATCTTCAATTTTTTTTAGGCGGGGCAAAAGCTGAAAAATGCCGCCCCGCCTACCTACCTACTTATGTTTATTTTCGCCAACGAAAGTCACTTTTTTGGTAGGTAAATGACTTAAAAAAAAGTGTCCAAATCATTATAGGCTCAAACTGTTGGCCAGGTTTAAGTTATGAAAGTCGAGACAGAATAATGCAATTATTGTAAAAATTTGCGCGAGCGAAAGTAGCGCGCAATTTTTTTTAATTTTGGGACACAAAAAGTTAATAAATTTAAAAAAGCGCTGGAAAGTAACAAGAAGTCAGAAGCGCAAACTTTGTTGTTTTTGAGGACTCCATAAATAATATTTTTTGCTACATTTGACTTATAAAAGATAATACATCGTGGATTTGAGTCATGAAGTTATGAAAGCAACGCATGTATAATATTGCGCGAGCGAAGCGAGCGCGAAATTTTTTGAGCCTACGACACAATAATAAGTGACTAAGTACATTGTAAAGCCTGGAACTTTTTTAAATTATTTGTTTGAAGACTCACGAATTAAACAGGGAATTATCTGTACTAATATTATAAAGCTGAAGAGTTTGTTTGTTTGTTTGAACGCGCTAATCTCAGGAACTAGTGGTCCACTTTGAAAATTTCTTTCTGTGTTAGATAGCCCATTTATCGAGGAAGGCTATAGGCTACTTTTTATCCCGGTACGGGAAGTAGTTCCCACGGGATGCGGGTGAAACCCCTGGCAGAAGCTAGTGTACAAATAAAAAGAAACCGTGATAAGAGCGAGTGCCATTTGCGTTCGTTGATTCGGAGCGTCTATAAAAATAATAAACAATCAGAAAAATAGCACATACATTGTTATTTAGCCGCGAGCGTAGTGAGCGAGAATTTTTTCACTTATTTGGAGGATGTTAAAAGTGAAAAATAATCAAAATGATCGATCAATCAAACAAAGCGAAGGCGACATTTTTGTCTGTATCATGATACAATGTGGAACTTCCTTATCAAACAGGGTCGTCCCGCGGCGCCCCTGAGACCGAGGCGCCCGGGTATTCGCACACCCTGCACCATAGGTTAAGACGGCCCTCATCATCAGCCTATCGCAGTCCACTGCTGGACATAGGCCTCTCCAAGTGCACGCCACTGAGATCGATTTTCGGCTACTCGCATCCAGCTCCTGCCAGCCGTCTTGCGCAAGTCATCACTCCACCGTGCCTGAGGACGTCCTACACTACGCTTGCCGAGGCGTGGTCTCCACTCTAGAACTCGTTTACCCCAACGGTTATCGGTTCTTCGGCTAATATGGCCAGCCCACTGCCACTTCAGCTTGCTGATTCGGTGGGCTATGTCGATGACCTTGGTTCTCTGACGGATTACCTCATTTCTGATGCGATCCCTCAGAGAAATGCCAAGCATAGCCCTTTCCATAGCCCGCTGAGCGACTTTAAACTTGTGGACCAGCCGTACCGTCAGTGTCCACGTTTCGGCTCCGTAAGTCATGACAGGTAGGACGCACTGATTGAAGACTTTCGTCTTTAGGCACTGTGGGATCGACGATGTTAGGACTCGACGTAGCTTCCCAAATGCAGCCCAACCCAACTGAATTCTCCTATTCACCTCGTCCTCAAAGTTGTTTCTACCTAACTGCAATGTCTGCCCGAGGTATACATATTTCCGAACAACTTCAAGAACGGCGCCGTGTATCGCAATCGGTTCCGGTAGAACATGTTCATTGAACATGACCTTGGTTTTGTCCAAGTTCATCCGTAGGCCGATGCGTAGAGAAGATTCAGCCAGGTCGTTCAGCATTTGTTGTAGGTCCTGCAGCGTTTCTGCCATGATGACGATATCGTCAGCAAATCGCAAGTGAGAGATGTGTTCGCCATTGATGTTGATGCCACGTCCTTTCCAGTTCAGCGTCTTGAACATATCCTCCATTGCATTAGTGAACAGTTTCGGGAAATAACATCCCCTTGTCTCACTCCTCGATGCAACGGTATGGGCCTTGTTTGCTGATTTTGTACTTGGACGGACATTGTAGCGGCTTCGTAGAGACATCTCATCACTTGGATGTATCGCCAATCTACTTGACAACGCTGCAGGGACTCCAGAACAGACCAGATTTCAACCGAGTCAAAGGCCTTCTCATAGTCCACAAATGCTAGACACAGGGGCTGATTATACTCTTCGGTCTTCTGTATAATCTGCCGCACTGTGTGGATGTGGTCTATGGTGCCGTATCCGCTCCGAAACCCAGCCTGCTCCGGTGGTTGGAATTCGTCGAGTCTTCGCGCAAGTCGGTTCGTGATCACTCTTGAGAACAGCTTATAGACGTGGCTTAGGAGGGAAATGGGTCGATAGTTCTTCAACTGGGTTTTGTCTCCCTTTTTGAAGAACAGGACGACAACACTCCTACTCCACGCCTCTGGAGTTCTCCTTCAAACAGGACGGCATTAAAAAGCTTCTGGAGCTCCCCCAGTACGGGCTTTCCTCCTGCTTTTAATAGCTCTGTTGTAATGCCATCCTCGCCAGGGGCTTTTCCATTTTTGAGCTGTCTCAGAGCGATCTCGATTTCGCCACTGCTGACTTCTGGCAGGTCTTCGGTGAAATGGCGCGTTAATGTGGCTCTAGAGTCCTCATTTCCGGGATCAGGTCGAGATGCATGCGATGCGTATAACCGGCCATAGAAATTTTCCACTTCCGAAAGGACTGCCGGCACCGAAGAAACGACTTCTCCACTTGTTGTGGTCAGCTTCGTCAAGTGGCTTCTTCCAAGAGATTGTACGAACACCTTTGACCCCCGATTCAGCTCAATTGCTCTTTCAATGTCAAGAGTATTGGAGCACCGGAGGTCGCGTCGTACGTGCTTGTTGATCTCTTGGTTTAGAGCCCGCTTAGCTGACGAAGTGACAGGTGGGTTTTCACGTCGTCTCTTCATAAGCCCTAATGTCTCTTCCGAAAGCTTTGATTTCTTGCCCTTACGCTGCATGTTACAGAATCTCGAACCTTCCTCCTGAGGATCCGAACCACATTTTCGTGGTTCTGGTTAACGTCTGTTGTGGTTTCCACGGCGGCAAATCGGTTCTCCAAATTTGACTGGAACGTTTCAGATCCTGTCATGGTTTGGAGCAGTGTTGGTCGGAGCCTGGCCTTCATCAGACGGAAACGTTCAGCCTTGAAGTTGATATTCAGAGAGCCTCGGACAAGTCGGTGATCGCTACCGGTATTAAACCTATTGATCACGGAGACGTCTCTGAATATGTGCTTCTTGTTCGTCATGATGAAGACGGCCCTGAAGACTCACAAATGAAACTGGGAATTATGTACAAATAAAAAGAAACCGTGATTAGAGCGAGTGCCTTTTGTGTTCGTTGATTCGGTGCGTCAATAAAAATGATAAGCCAGCAGAAAAACAATACATACAGTGTCATTTAGTCGCGAGCGTAGCGAGCGAGAATTTTTTTACTTATTTGGGGGATGTTAAAAGTGAAAAATAATCAAAATGATTAAACAAAGCGAGGGCGACTTTTTCGTAGTATCATGATACAATGTAACTTCCTTATCAAACGGGTGTAATTTTTTCCAAATTTCCTGGTCGTGGGGCGCCCCTAAGACATACACACGCCCTGCACCATAGGTTAAGACGGCCCTGTAGGTAACTATTATGGTAATCTGTGATGTGTGATGTAGGATTTAAAATCAGGCAGCCGCCTGATTTTGCCGCCCCCTAAATTTGCCGCCCGGGGCATGGGCCCCGGCTTGCCCCCCCCTAGATCCGGGGCTGGAGGAGGGCCTTGGGACCTGCTTGGGTCACGCTAAAGTTCTATGTTCTATGACATAACAACGTAATTTTGTGTTGAATAGGTAACAGCTACCCTTGTACCATCTGAAGTTATCTCTGTGTACTAAGGGGCACAAAACAAAACAGTTCAAACGTAACCGTTACTGAAAAACCCAAAAGAAAATCTGTCTGGAATTTGTAAAAATGCATTAGAAACAGGTAGCGCCTGGCCTCATTGATACACGTAATGTATATTATGTTTATTTGCTAATGTTTTGGTTATTCTGCGAAGGTCACTCAACTATGGCGATCTTAGCATAATTTAATTGTTCCAATGAAGAATTTACATAAAGCCGCCATTGAGATTGTAGTTTGGACTTTGATCGACCAAGAAACTATCAGTTATATCCGAACAGAACATTGAAAGCAGGGTCATCGGTTACCGGAGGGAATGTAAAGAATAGCGATGTACATATTTGGCACTAAGTTATATCAAAATTATGCTCATTGTTTAGCAATGGAAATAACTGATCTACATTAACATAGACTAGACTCTTAATATCAACGATGTAGATTTTACAACTTCCTACTAGGTATCTCAGATATAGGAGTTTTTTATAAAAATATTTTTGATCAGCTGATGTAATGATGTCCAAATCTGTCGTAAGATATGTTTTAAAAATAAGCGTCCAAAACAATAACCGTAATATTTATACAGCTGGTCGCTTATTATGCATGATTGCAGTATATGCATAGATAGATACAGATTACTAACTGCGTTCTAAGATAGTGCATAATTTGGTCAATATTGACATTTGTGAAACAAAGCAGCGTGTGTCGAGGTCGGCGGTGTCGTAGTGCATCAGTATGCATGTCGCAGATTATGCAGTTTTGAGTCAGTGACCCAGGAGCATTAGCTGCTCGCCTCCAAATATCAATGAGGACTTTCAACTAACACAAAAAAAAATGAGACGCGATGAGCACTTTCACCGTACATCGCTGGTTCACAGCACGGCGTTGGACTGGAGTGCGCTACAAACTCAGCAATGGATTACGAATAAACATCGGACTTTGAGATTAGCAATTTTTCAAATTGTACGTGCTTGGTTCCGCTCCAGGCTTGAGGCCACAGAGTAAATGAATTCGTCGACATTTGATGCAAAGTGCAGCTGACCCGATCAACTGCAGGTGTGAACCGAACAACCTCAGCTAGACTGTGGAGTTCAAGTTTGACACGAGATGGGTGTGTTAGACATATAAAAGGATGAAGATGCTGCATCCTCAGCATACCGACTGCAGTGTCGCAACACATACAACATGAAGTTTCTGGTGAGTCCAGCTCAGTATTACGATTACATTTTAACAATAAATAAATACAAAACTTAATGAGTCATGATTACATCGAGGGCAGTTACTTGTAATTACTCTTCACCTTGATATTCTCATCAATTTAAAAAAACAGGGGTCCCAAGTCTTTTTTGATTGTTCGCAAGACTTGATGTTGATCACGAACTTACGCCGCCATGCTAGGTCATGCGGGTATTGACAGGTTAAAGTCCAAAAATATGACCTAGGGTTAATTCAGCTTATAATTCATGCTATACAGACATAATGTGATACGTAAACAACTCTTAGAATAGGATCACTTGATGTTTTGTAACATTACAGTTATCAAGTATGAGTAATTGCGCATTTAGCAAAGAGGTTCAGAGGAAACGCAAACTTTTTGTAAAAAACCCATCGTGAGGCAATGCGTGAAGAGTTAGTACTTTCAGTAATGACTCAATTTCAAGGTGAACCAAATATAATTGTTTCACAATAAGTAACCGCGAGTGCATCACACCACGTCCGATGCAATGCGATCATTATTTTAATTGTGTCATAATTGGAACACATATCACAACATTTTAAATGTACTGAAATTCAGCAGTTTCTGAAGTCAAAATTGCTTAACACAGCCCCATTGTTCTGCCCTTCACCACTTCCTATGAGTTTTTGTTGGGATCATTAATTTTCATACACATGTTTGCATATCAACACTTGTCTGTCTGTTCCATATACATAAGTGACAATAACATATTGGTCAATGTTTTTCTTGTATTGCGCGAATTAATTAGTAATATGCACCGGCGCATGCGCTCGTAAATAATAGTGTTAGTGTAAAATTCACGTAAAATTGATTAGTTGCAATTTATTATAATGATATATTTAGTTATTTCGCCACTATGTATGGTCGGTGCTTCGGTTCTAGTACTGAATATGTGTTGCGTCGTGTTTGACTCTCATTTGTTTTGTGATTCTACTGATATTGGACTTGTCTAATATGTGGCAATGATTAGTTAGTGTTATAGCAGGCTAGGTAATTTATTAATATATATTTAACATCTTTCTTGTGTTGCCTGAACCTTAGAATGTTCAATGTTTAAAATATTTGTGAAAATGAATACCTTTAAATATGTCAAAGACAGATGGTACGCGACTTTTCCCTTTTCTGACTACACTTACCTATCGAGTAGTAAGAAAGGGTAAAAACAGCATCAAATTATAACGTTGTAAATAGGGAAGTTAGTTAATTTCATCAAATGATTGTCAAACATCAGTTTTATTACCATTACATAATAACGCGGAAATATGAAACT
Source organism: Helicoverpa armigera (assembly GCF_030705265.1). NCBI lineage: Eukaryota > Metazoa > Arthropoda > Insecta > Lepidoptera > Noctuidae > Helicoverpa > Helicoverpa armigera. Next base: position 11,609,603 of record NC_087135.1, read on the forward strand.
ACATCAAAAGTATAAGATTACAGTTGCAGTACTAAGTGCTCGAAATGTTTATTTCACAATAATTTTGACGCATTTGAGACGATTATAAAATGCATTTGCTCAACAAGGAAGAAATAAGAGAGTTAGTCCTTCGCGAGTGAAGTGCAATGTTCCCGACTGCACTAGAAGTGCACGCACTGCATCGCGTCGCTTTATGTAATAGCACACTGACAGATATTACGTTAGATGGTATTGAGAACAATTAATTTGGGCCAATCAGCTGGTGTTACTAAAATTGAAAAAATATACTAATTATATAATAACTTCTTTATCACAAAATACCTAACTCAAACTTAAAATATTTATTTGCATGTTAAGGTTGTACAGTTCTTAGATATAGGTTTAGGTTCAGTTTAATGGCCTTTTGCAGGCGTTGCAAAAAATGTGACTGCTTATTGCTAAATTACCTAGCCAGTTAGTTTTTTGCAATTCTGAACTAATGTAACATCTCTACTTTTCACCACATTATTCTAATTTAAAGACAATATTGCATACAAGACAAGTAATTAAAATCAATAAAGTACCCATAACTGAATTGAAGACCTCCATTTTTGTAAGTCAGTTAAAAAGTGTGTTCAGAAGAAGTTGTTGCTTACCAACTATTGTGGTCGCGAGTGTACACAGGACTTTATGACACGTGTCGCAAGTGAGGCGTTAGAGACAGCCTGTAACTGTACGGGTACAGGTTTGATGCCGGGAGGTATTGCAACATACAGCCTGCCTTACATTAACTTACTACAAATTATTTAGAACATGCTTGTAGGGTTATACTTTATACTGCACCAATGATTTGAAAATTATAGTCTTACGCAATATGGGCGTTATGTTGTTGTAGTTGTAGTGGAATTGTGAAATATAGGGAACACCTTCTGAATAATATATGCGCTCTATACACGCAGTCTATACTTTATGATGCAGTTCGATTATCCTATTGCTACACTCTTAGACAAGTAATCGAAAAATCAACTGCACAAAAAAACTCAATACAATCCAAACGCCTGTTACTTCCACAAACCTTGAAGATAAGATAATTGTCTTAAAACAGTTGATGATAATCTAAGCAAGTCTTTGTTATACTGCAGCTTTTTTTTTTAATTTATTTATTTAATTCGGGGTTTTTATCCACATGGATATATCAACCCCATCGTAACCTCTAAATTCTATTGACACAAAACACTATAATTAATTTAAATGAGAGGGAATGATTAATTATTTGGTTTTGCTAATTCACTTAGTCTTTTAGCCAAAGCCGATTTGGGACTTGACAAAATTGTCTGTACTAACCCGACATCAAAAATATTCAATTTAAACTCTTCGATTAATGATTCCCTCTCATCTTGGTTTCTTACACACTCCATCAGCAAATGAAGTATATCTTCAATTTTGTTACATGTTACACAGTTAGGGGATGTAACTTTTCCCATTACTGCAGCTTTGTAGTTCATTATCTGCGATAAAATTATCGTTATAAAATATTATGAAAATAATTCCTGAGTAAACGCGTAAACTCGTTAGCGCGTTGATGTCTTTTGTATGAACGATAGCGCTTCGCTCGATGTTGCGTTATGTATCAAGCTTAATACCTTAATAAAAGTGTCATGAAGTCTGTAAATGTTATTAATCCTAATTGATATGAATCTTCCTGTCTCCAGGTCACTCTCGTAGCTCTGTGCGCCGTGCTGGCGATGGCGTCCGCCGGATACATCAACAGGGGCTGGGGAGGCTCTAGCGGAGGCTGGGGCGGATCCAGCCGCGGTTGGGGCGGATCCAGTGGAGGCTGGGGTGGATCCAGTGGAGGCTGGGGCGGATCCAGCGGAGGCTGGGGCGGCTCTAGCAAAGGCTGGGGCGGATCCGGCGGCTGGGGAGGTTCCAGCAAGGGCTGGGGCGGCTCTGGTGGCTGGGGAGGTTCCGGCGGTTGGGGCGGCTCTAGCGGTTGGGGCAACTCCGGCGGATGGGGCGGTAAGAGCGGCGGCGGATGGTCCGGTGGTCACGGTGGATGGTGGTGAACACTCATCCCCCTGAGACAGGATCAGGAGTAAAGAGGCCGTTGTATATTATAACTCTCTCATCTGTATATAAATTTGTAAATTACTACTTTTAATGTCGTATTAATAAACGGAATTCTGTTCCACTAAAATTATTTTGTTATTATAATTTCGATAAACAACTTTCAGTTTCTACTGAATATTAACACGTCTGGAACCTTCAGCATAAACTGCTCTTAAAATCTATTTCAACATATAATTGGTTATTAAAATAATAAGTGTCAAGTAACATATTAATATACGAGACATTTGTGTTTGTAATTGGCAGTTAGACTTAGGTAACGACTCGGATGTCATGCACTAGCACATATATGTAGCAACATGAAGCAACAGTTGCAGCGTGAGAACATTGTCACTAATTACTTGCAGCAATCAACTGATGCAACAGATGCTGGAGATAATCTCAGCATTGAATAGATTTGCACCGATTTATTGGTAAACATGTGCATAATAAGTGTTTATCGACACACACGTGTGATTATTGCAAAAACTGTAATGATCAGAAATGTTGACATTTGCGGCTACAATGTGGCCGACGGCTGACGGCTGATAGGCCGGTGATCAGCCTTGCATCAGAAACATGTTTTCTTGATTTGCATCAGAAACTGAAATAAACAACTAATATCTATGCTTAATCAGGCTTAAATATGTAGAAATGCTTTATAGCCTAATACATTCTTAATTTGTTTTTTTGAGTATGTAACCAAAAAATAAAATGCAATAACTAAATAAGATTAGCAATTCGTTAAAACTGATCTATAGCGAGGATAGAGTATTTACATGGAGATCTAGTGACATAATATTCATAGGAATTATCGAAAGCGTGATCTGACAGAGTGATTATAATCATTCAGAGCATCTAGCATATTACCAATAGCCAAGCATTTTCCCCTTTACAGTGTTCTGGTCAACAAAAACAAAACAACATCTAGATGTGCTACAGTTGTTTGGCAAGTGGTCCGGAGCGCGGTTGTCGCAACCCGCGGCGCGCACTCGCATAGATGGTAATCAGTTAATGGCGGTGAGTCACGTGGCTCCTCCCTCGATCAGACACTTCTAGCTGTAGCAGCTAATCTTGTATTAGCATCGGTGGTTTCTCAACTGTAAAGTAACGTGCACAATTGCTCGTTCAAATAGTTAAACTAGATTTAAATGTTATTGTTTATGTTATGACATCTGTTTAAATATAAGAGTTAAATATAAGAGTAGTCATTTTAAATCCCACTGTTTTATCTAGTTAACAAATCATTTATTTATCAAGTGTATTGCACTTTATCTTTCTACCTGACAGTGAGTTATTATGGCCGATTGATGGAAAAAGTAAATAAGATGGATAGCAACTACGTATAAGAAGGGTCCTCAAAATAAGATAAGTATACAGGTGTATAGCCCCTTCAACTTGCAGTTGCGTACACCGACAGCAAGTTTGGTCCGATTGACGGGAAAATTAAGAGGAAACATTACTTGCCCCGCGCATGCGCAGTAATGCCACACTGCCGGCCACTGCAGCTGTTCGAATTGTATGCAATCTGCAATTAGGTACAAACCTCCTTTATGCAGTCTAGCCGATAAACACTGCTCGTAAAAACATTAATAATTTCAGTTCAGTAATCTACTTTGATGTGATTACAAAATGCATCGTAACATGTGCGAAAGGATATATCTACTTAACAAAATATCTACTTGACCTAAATAGGTGTAATCTTTCCATTACATTTATTTCCTACAAAAGATTATCTACACTTCTGATTCACGAAAAAATTTTCACATTTTATACCAGCACAGAACATTAAATTGATACAATTACCGACGTACATTATTGTAATTTAACTGCCTTTAACCTTTATATCCTCTACTTATTTTTCAAAAATCGAAAGGGCACTCGTAACACAACACTATTGAGTGCCCAATTGATTTCAAAATCCGGTACAGACGCATTTCGCGAGCTCTGTGGAGAATAAACACAAGTTTATAGTGCAGTAACCAGCAGGTAATGGCTCGGAAGTTTGTGTCAATAGGTACCTATAACTGTTCTCCAAAAAGGACATCGCGGTAAACTGCGCATTTTATCCTCTCAACAAACACAAAATATTCAACCACAAACTATTTCGGCATCACATCCTTGGAACACTCGCATCATATTTGCAAACCAAACAACGCATTATTTTACTAAAATGGACCAAAACAAGTCACTTGAGATGTAATAATGAGAACATTATGCAGCTCGTGAATAAATGTTCTGTTAATTGATAGTCGTGAATTAATTGAGCTGTTAGTCAGATGGATGTTATTGCTAGACATTAGTTGATGAGACTTCAGAATAAGCTATAACACTAAAACGATTTCACGCTCGTATTTTTTCACTCTGTTGAGGCGATTGCGTTTTAAATTGATTATGAACGCTACTTAGTATTCAGTTTAATGTTTTTTAAAGAACTTTTATACGTTCAACATTTTTATTAAGAACAGCTGACATACCGTAAATGAATGCAATTTTGTATTGTAGTTAAAACCGTAACATAAACCCCATTGATACTAATCCATGGGGTTTATGTTACCGATCACTGTACTAATCGGTAATCGCAGAGGTTACACTATAGGTAAGCTTGAGCCATGCTTTTACTTTTTACCTCATGTATGTATCCAATGCCATACAATGCCAATGATAGACAAGAAGAGTTACAACATAGTGTTACCATCTATCTGTCATATTCTTTAGACATCCGATACCTGTGGAGTGTAACCCGGAGTGTTTCGCCAAAGAGAGTGAATGTGAATGCATCAGGCTGTGTTCTAGAACAGAGACGTTGCGCCACGCGCCGGATCTAGCGTCGGAGTGGAATATAACCCACGTTGACGAAAGTCTTGGCTCATGAGATGTTGTTTAAATATCTAGTCATTTATAGTAGTTTATAGTCTTACAGCGTCTCTGTAATTGCTGTTAGCCGATATAAAATGCAAGGACAACGTGCCGACTTGATGAAAGGTGTATATGTAATTATATTCAAGATTTTCAGTTATTTTGTGTAAATAAACAGCCTTCACGCTGTAGGCTAGATCATCTCTAGATCGAAAGGAAACGCATTAATTTTAATCATTTGAATTATCATATCATTGCTGATTTCAAATTACCCTAACATCTGTATAATTTATTGAAATGTAATGTTAAACAACTCTATTTTAAAAGGATGGCATCAAAACAATGTTAATATGTATTTGGAAGATTTTGATCAAGGTTTTCCTGCACACCTCTATTTTCCGTTCAGCTTATACCTGTTTAAACTAGTTTTTATTTGAAACTATTAACTACCTAGTGGACCGATTTGGCAAACTACACTACCCCCTACTTGACGATAAGTTATATTTTATCTGGGTACGAGTAAACCAGTCAACAATAAATTTGGTATAACTAGTAATTAAGTATCCGAGGTCGGCTCACTAATATGACTGATCCCAGCACATCTCGCGTTTGTATGATTTATCGCTGTGTTTACTAACACCGCGGTGACCGTGGAGTTATTCTAACTGAGGCTCGTTCTCACTTAACTAGGTGAAGCTCTATCAGTAAATTACATCTAACACGTAATAACATTATTCAGGATAATCTGCGAATCTTAAGTAATCCCCTTTGACATCCCACGTACTGTTTACTGTGTCTATAAACTGAGGAACGCGCATCTATTATAATATTAATTTAATAATTAACTATATGCAATTATCTGCAGTTGCAGCAACTGCTTACTAAATATTTGCTTTACTTGAGATTAGATAAAGTAAACTTTCGAAGGTTATTTGTTGCTAATCGTCCCGGATACACATCTGTGTGTTAATTGTTGTCCTTGCCGTTAAAAATAAGATGGGTTTTCCAATAAGCAAAGGTTTAGAATACACATATAGGTATGAGTTTTATGTAGTTAAGTAAAAAGTCTATAGGTAAGCAGACATTTTCCTTTATCTCGCCAAATTGATTAATGAAAACACAAACAAATCTTCAGTATCCTAATTAACCAAACGGAATTTCAATAGGTACCTGAGTCTTGAGTCTCAAATAACAAAAAAGAAACTACATAATTTACTGCCTTGAACATAATATTTCCTCTTCATCCGTTACGTTCAAGCACTTAACGGACCACCAGTGTCAACTATACAACAATACATTTTCCGTGAGAGTGTTTGTGCGGCGGCGCGTGTGTCGCGAGCGGCGCGCGCGCATCTCACTGCCAAGGTCACGGTCACGGCGTGCTGCGGGTCGGGGAGGAGGGGAGTGAAAGGTTGTTGACGGTGCACTGCCGACGCTGTCTGCTTATTTGTGTGTCTATCTGTCTGTAGGCGAACCTACAACGCTTATGTAACTGATGTGCAGTCTCTGCCCAGATAACCCAGATCAAGGAGTTGGGACCACCGCGAATGTTATTAATGAATAAACAATAAATCAAGATTATTGCGATGTTATGCCGTTTGGAATTGAAAACTATTTCATAATCGTCTCCATCTGAACCGAAATACGTTCACTGCTAGATTAAGTATCCAATGAGTTTTCGTAAACTATATAGTAACTTACTAAAAATATCATTTATTTAATAAGATAAGCATAAACTTGAATACTACATCATCGAGATCACTAAGTTATTAACTATAATAATTAATATTTAGAATGTTTTCAACTAAACTGGGGCCCGATTCTCCTAATTTTACTTAAGCGACATACGATTCACATTCGACTGAGATCCAATCACGACTCAATAACGATTGAAGCGTATGTGGCATTCCGCTATTTTTTCTTTGAAACAAACGTTTTTATCCTTTTCTTTCATAATAATTAATAATGAATCATTTTGTCTGCAAATAATTTACGATTGCAATATGATTGTAGAGCAAACTACCGTATAGACCAAAATCACCAAAATGGCAGACCAATCGCAAACGCATCGAATGTCGTTGGAATACGATTGGTCTTATATTAGTAGCAGAATGCCCGATATGGCTAAAAGTGCTATTGCGATTCAATTTCTTTTCAATTGTGACATTATTAACTTAGGAGAATCGGGCCCCAGCACTTCCATTTAAGCCTGCTCAACATTTACCCGCGCGGTCTCTCGGAAGTCCTTCAAACTTCGTCAATTAGCAGTTACTTAGTTATTTATTTATAGTTATTAGCAAATTATGAGTGGCGTCCGTTTGTACTACCTCGAGAATAACTTGTAATGAGCCATCAGTATACGATATGCTAGTAATACAATTTAATGCGTTTAATGCTTTATGGGCATAATAAAATAATGTCCTAATAATATAATATTTAGAATGTATTTATGTTGCAAGAACTCAGTATCAAACAGTATTAATATAGACTCCATTACCTATAATTTTTTGAACAAGTTTCGAGGTGGGGCAACGACTCCATAGAATGTCTTGTCTAGACATAGAATGTCTTGTCTCCATAGAATGTTGAAATGTATACGGTACAGTTACTTAGTAGAAGCCGTCGCCGTCGTTACAGTTCCACGTCAGAGTCAATGCGGCAGAATCATCTGAACTTTGACAAAACAATACCTCTCGATAAGAAGAAGGGTTGGTCGGCAACCCCATGCACAGATGTACGACAATGTCTTCTAATAGGAAACAAGCACTAATGACAATCACAGATACTCAGCGCTCAACATGAGCATGACCACTCCGTCAAGAGTGCTACAAGTGACATGAAAACTTAACCTATACTACTTACCTATATTTAACTTAACCAATACTTAACCTAAAATAAGTTCTCACTAATAAATCATGCACGAAAACATAAAAAGTGACCTGCTATTGATGATAACCTATTAAAATAATAAAACTGCACAAATACAATATAGGTTGCATGAATTACCTGATGTTCATTCCTTCACAAAACAGATCGCTATTCTCACTGGGTCACACACACTAACAAACAGTGACACACACACAGTCTCATGCACTGTATGCACACAGCAGGCTCGTTAAGTAAACCCGCGGTATTTGGCTCGCGCACACAAATAAAGGTCAACTATTTGAACTTTAAACAAATTATACCACTTTAGGTTCACCTATATGAGCAGAATCTTAATCTGTATTATGAGAATATAATTTGTTAATTATAGTAGTGGACCGATTTGGCAAACTACACTACCCCCTACTTGACGATAAGTTATATTTTATCTGGGTACGAGTAAACCAGTCAACAATAAATTTGGTATAACTAGTAATTAAGTATCCGAGGTCGGCTCACTAATATGACTGATCCCAGCACATCTCGCGTTTGTATGATTTATCGCTGTGTTTACTAACACCGCGGTGACCGTGGAGTTATTCTAACTGAGGCTCGTTCTCACTTAACTAGGTGAAGCTCTATCAGTAAATTACATCTAACACGTAATAACATTATTCAGGATAATCTGCGAATCTTAAGTAATCCCCTTTGACATCCCACGTACTGTTTACTGTGTCTATAAACTGAGGAACGCGCATCTATTATAATATTAATTTAATAATTAACTATATGCAATTATCTGCAGTTGCAGCAACTGCTTACTAAATACTTGCTTTACTTGAGATTAGATAAAGTAAACTTTCGAAGGTTATTTGTTGCTAATCGTCCCGGATACACATCTGTGTGTTAATTGTTGTCCTTGCCGTTAAAAATAAGATGGGTTTTCCAATAAGCAAAGGTTTAGAATACACATATAGGTATGAGTTTTATGTAGTTAAGTAAAAAGTCTATAGGTAAGCAGACATTTTCCTTTATCTCGCCAAATTGATTAATGAAAACACAAACAAATCTTCAGTATCCTAATTAACCAAACGGAATTTCAATAGGTACCTGAGTCTTGAGTCTCAAATAACAAAAAAGAAACTACATAATTTACTGCCTTGAACATAATATTTCCTCTTCATCCGTTACGTTCAAGCACTTAACGGACCACCAGTGTCAACTATACAACAATACATTTTCCGTGAGAGTGTTTGTGCGGCGGCGCGTGTGTCGCGAGCGGCGCGCGCGCATCTCACTGCCAAGGTCACGGTCACGGCGTGCTGCGGGGTCGGGGAGGAGGAGGGGGGAGTGAAAGGTTGTTGACGGTGCACTGCCGACGCTGTCTGCTTATTTGTGTGTCTATCTGTCTGTAGGCGAACCTACAACGCTTATGTAACTGATGTGCAGTCTCTGCCCAGATAACCCAGATCAAGGAGTTGGGACCACCGCGAATGTTATTAATGAATAAACAATAAATCAAGATTATTGCGATGTTATGCCGTTTGGAATTGAAAACTATTTCATAATCGTCTCCATCTGAACCGAAATACGTTCACTGCTAGATTAAGTATCCAATGAGTTTTCGTAAACTATATAGTAACTTACTAAAAATATCATTTATTTAATAAGATAAGCATAAACTTGAATACTACATCATCGAGATCACTAAGTTATTAACTATAATAATTAATATTTAGAATGTTTTCAACTAAACTGGGGCCCGATTCTCCTAATTTTACTTAAGCGACATACGATTCACATTCGACTGAGATCCAATCACGACTCAATAACGATTGAAGCGTATGTGGCATTCCGCTATTTTTTCTTTGAAACAAACGTTTTTATCCTTTTCTTTCATAATAATTAATAATGAATCATTTTGTCTGCAAATAATTTACGATTGCAATATGATTGTAGAGCAAACTACCGTATAGACCAAAATCACCAAAATGGCAGACCAATCGCAAACGCATCGAATGTCGTTGGAATACGATTGGTCTTATATTAGTAGCAGAATGCCCGATATGGCTAAAAGTGCTATTGCGATTCAATTTCTATTCAATTGTGACATTATTAACTTAGGAGAATCGGGCCCCAGCACTTCCATTTAAGCCTGCTCAACATTTACCCGCGCGGTCTCTCGGAAGTCCTTCAAACTTCGTCAATTAGCAGTTACTTAGTTATTTATTTATAGTTATTAGCAAATTATGAGTGGCGTCCGTTTGTACTACCTCGAGAATAACTTGTAATGAGCCATCAGTATACGATATGCTAGTAATACAATTTAATGCGTTTAATGCTTTATGGGCATAATAAAATAATGTCCTAATAATATAATATTTAGAATGTATTTATGTTGCAAGAACTCAGTATCAAACAGTATTAATATAGACTCCATTACCTATAATTTTTTGAACAAGTTTCGAGGTGGGGCAACGACTCCATAGAATGTCTTGTCTAGACATAGAATGTCTTGTCTCCATAGAATGTTGAAATGTATACGGTACAGTTACTTAGTAGAAGCCGTCGCCGTCGTTACAGTTCCACGTCAGAGTCAATGCGGCAGAATCATCTGAACTTTGACAAAACAATACCTCTCGATAAGAAGAAGGGTTGGTCGGCAACCCCATGCACAGATGTACGACAATGTCTTCTAATAGGAAACAAGCACTAATGACAATCACAGATACTCAGCGCTCAACATGAGCATGACCACTCCGTCAAGAGTGCTACAAGTGACATGAAAACTTAACCTATACTACTTACCTATATTTAACTTAACCAATACTTAACCTAAAATAAGTTCTCACTAATAAATCATGCACGAAAACATAAAAAGTGACCTGCTATTGATGATAACCTATTAAAATAATAAAACTGCACAAATACAATATAGGTTGCATGAATTACCTGATGTTCATTCCTTCACAAAACAGATCGCTATTCTCACTGGGTCACACACACTAACAAACAGTGACACACACACAGTCTCATGCACTGTATGCACACAGCAGGCTCGTTAAGTAAACCCGCGGTATTTGGCTCGCGCACACAAATAAAGGTCAACTATTTGAACTTTAAACAAATTATACCACTTTAGGTTCACCTATATGAGCAGAATCTTAATCTGTACCTATGTGAATTTAATTTATTAATTATAGCTTTTATTGGTTTCATACCATTCAAAGAGAACTTTAAGAACACAAGCTCGTAAATACATAGGTATGTCACAAAAGATAAATAAAGGCCTATAACCATGTACGTCAATGATAAAAATTGGCGAATGTATGTAGTTATAAAATTCAAATCAAATCAAAATTAAAACAATATTACAGTTTCGAAAGTAAATTGTTTGATTTTGATTGATACCTACTTAGTATAAATTATTTGAGCCTAATAATAACAAAGTTCGCGTCCTCGCCCCGCGGGTCAATGATGAGGCCTCAGCCGTCTAGATCTAAATCACCTCAGTCTTTGTAATTCACATTTAATTTATTAAATTAAAAATGTATTGGGTCAATATTAAAACTGCTTTGTGCAAAACCTAATTTAGAAACACTACAGTTTCAACTATAGAAAACAGCTCAGTCAACCTATGCTATTTTAAGATGGTTTATTCATAAAAATATATGCACGTCCGTCTAAGGCACTGGGAAAAGCAATTATGAATTTATGGTAAGTCCACCGAAAAACCCTGAATAAATTAAATCCAGGAGAGAAATACCCATAGAACTCGGCAATCAAGGCACGTTCACTATCAGCACAGTGGGTAATTCTTGCGGTGGTCGTCTACATACCTGTGTATGTAGCTCATTATGTAAATACTGTCAATATTTGCAGTCCTAATGTGAGGCGCGAATCTATAATGTGTTGACTATAGCGCGGGGGCCTTCAGATTAGCATTCCCACAATTAATCTGTAAAGCAAGTTCGGAAAATTCAATAATTAAATAAATGCATAATTATAAAACCGCATCAAAAAACTTAACAAAAAGGTAAACATCCAAGGCAAAAAATGTATAGACTTAGCATGATCAGCAACTATGAGGCAATGTCAAACATTAGTTTATAAATACTAAGATCTAAATCTTTGCGGTTTCTTAACAGCTTAATACAATTATAAGAAGTCCTATTTCTTTAGCGCGTTACGCAACTCTGTGGTCTAATCAATCAGTCAGTTTCGAGGCAGCGCTTGCCAGAGGCCGTTTATTTGATTTAACGTCCCATCGTTAAACTTATAGGTAAATGACAAATGAGATGAAGACATTGCAATATAGCTCAATAGATCGGAGCACAGTTATTTCGAGTATTGTGTCAAAACACTAATGGAAACTCTGCTGAGGCGCTACATTTGGAACCTTGTCTTATGGAAATACTTCCGACTTCCGTCAACTACTTACGTATGATCCAATGGAGTATTGTGAATCTTAAGTGCTACTGGTGGTCATATTTATTTACTTATTTTGAGTACCTATCTTTTTAACCGACCAGCGACGAGTTAAGTACACTGTCCTTACATTGTAAAACATGTGGGTTATTACGAAATGTAGGGCCTGTCATGATCTGTATGGCGATGTGATGTTCTAAGATGTCGTCAGTACAATACCGCTTAACTCACAAAACGTAGTCATTTCGTAATGAGCCCAAATCTTAAGTGTTCCACTTTATCTTTCTAGGATAGTTGTATGACATTATGGGCTAACCGGTGACGAGTCCACTATGGCATTGAGCGTACTTGAGAAAAACTTTGTTGTATAAAGGAAGTTTGCAAGCAGTTTGTGTATGTGCGGCATGAACACTGTATACTTGGCTAGTCAGAGACAACATTGCGGCATGCAGCTGATCCTGCAGCGGTGAACGGGTTCCATAGCGGTTCTCCGCATAAAACCTTCAGAAGCTTCGGCGAATTTCATAGAAGTTAAAACAACAAGAGATCCACTTGTAATCCGCGATGCCGTGTGTGAATCAACTGGCTTATACATTTGTGCAATTATGTATATGTTTGAAAAAATCTATAACTAACTCCTATCCTCCAAACTCGCATAGTACTACAACTACAACTACAAAGTTACTTTTGCCTGTTCGGGAAAACTTACAACCGAAATAGACTATGTTGTACCTAGTACGTCTAGATCGTTTGATACCTAACAAATAGTTACATATCACATACTAGACAATACTACCTTCACCTATAGTCTTAATGAACGATTAGAATCATCCCGCGCGTGCCATGACATCAGCGCGCGACGTGCGTGAACTCGCCAATAGAGGAGATGTCGCCATGGCTACGGAACAAACACTAGTACAGGTACAGACAGCGCCGCGGTATTTGCTTGTACAAGCAAATAACACGCCCAGAGTCAACACCTCATACCTGCGCTACTTGATCATCTGCTGATTTAAGTAGATACTAGCGTGTGCGAAAACGCACGATTTGTACAAAAATTAGGTACCATAGCTCTAGGTTAAAGCTTGAAGTGTTGATTTAAATCTAGCCACCGTTACAAAAATATTAGCCTTTTTAAAAACCTGCGCTGTGGATGCGCTCGAGTTATGCGAAGTTGAACAACATTGCTTGGCCGCGCTTATGTCACAATAACTCGTAGGTCAAGAGTACTGGGTCGAGCTGTAAGTATGTGCATACAAACATATCTAAATAAAAGAGTAAAAAAAAATATTAGTAAAAGAGTTTATCTAAACTTGGCATAATACACATCAGTGTTACAACTCCTTACAACGTTGAAACACGGGGATATTCCACGGATAAAGAAAATATGGGGCATTCTCTGGATCTATCTGCTTGAACCAAATAAAAAGTCACGTTATTTGTATGTTAGAGTGAGAGTACTCTAGCCATAGTATCTACCTACAGCCAGTTTTTACATTATTTTCAAACATAAGACAATACATCATTATTAGTTGCTTGTCAAAATAAATAGGATTTGGCTTTCTTTTTGCTTTTCAGTCATTTTTTGAACACTTCACAATACTTGACGAAATCCTACCGGCTTTATGTTTTGACAAAGAGCCTCTGAAAGCGTTACATCGGTTGAATAGAAGTGCATCCATATGCGTGATACAATGGGTACCTAATGAGGTAAAATATCAGCTTTCGCCAGACGCACTATGTGTGGTCAAAATATTTAGCTGACTGAGTCCTGTATTATCAGCATTGTGATTCACGGGTCACATAAAAGTTCAGAAGCTGTTTTAGATTTGTTGTAGTCAAAGTTAAAGGTCCTTTATTTCGTCCCACAGATCAGTGGCATTTGTACACAGCAAAATATATTATTATAAAAGTTAACGATGCAGTTTCAAAACTACTGTTGAAGTTTCAGGTTAGTTATGTTAAATAGATACATCGTTAAAGTGCTTCATATGGTACCGATGAAGTTGTTCATAGGTCCCAAGTGATTAGTGCATATAATGATGATTCAAAGTAAAGTAGATAAGATGTTTACTTAAACTTATGGCAACGGATGATTGTAAACTGCAGTTAATACTCTTATAACCATATTTCAATTATATTTAGTTGTAACTAACAGCTTAAACGTACTTAAATGTTCTGCACAACCTAATGGAAGCTAAGTTTTCCTATAAATTCGTATTAATGGAAAATCAGAAGATGCAGAAAGAGATGCTAGAACTGATAATTAAGGTTCAACTAAAGTTGATAATAATCGTTGGTCAACTTATACATAGCTAAGTTACTTCAAAATGAGTTAACGTTTTTTTTTTTCAATTATATGTGAATGGTTACAGGCACCAGTGAAATGCGCTGCACATCGGCGCGGGCGCACAGTGAGTTAGCAACCTAATGTCACACTGCGGTTCGAATGATAACGGGTTCCGCCGTGTCTCGCAGGAATTCAGCCTTCATGAAGAAAGTGTTCACCAGCTTTACCTTTGTACTGGCAGATCTGATCACGACAATGTTACAGTATCCCAACTCCCATTGCGCGTTGACATCATTTTGTCAGGTTCGCGATGATATTTTCTTGAATATGAAGGACTGTGGGGCTGCGTGACTATTGGTGCTACACAAAATACCGAATGAGTAAATGAATCCTTTAAAAGTAGTTCCTAGAATTTCTTCAAAGGTTGAAAATATTTAAATAAACCGCACTTTGCCAGCTACAATAAAACGCAGTATTTACACAATTTTAACACAATTGGTAAACAGTGGGATGTACTAATTGCGAGAATATTTTGTAACCTGCAGCGCCAAGGTGAACGCACATATAATAGTTTAGTCATATCCGAGGACTCTTCGAAATAACATGTAAGTACTCCTGCTGAAGGGAAAAACGTATTACACTGGAATCAGGTAAGTGCATTGATATTGTAACTTTCTCTTGATATTCACTGTTACTAGGCGGGATGTAGTATTGTCACACAGAGCGGCGCCACGACGCAAAAGTCAAGAGTCAAGGATCATCTGTGTGAGAGCTGGTCGCGCATCCGACGCGCCGTGTTTGCTCACTGGTGTCGGTGCATCCGTCACTCGCAGCGCTCTGTGCTAACATTACAATAGCTTGGACGTAATTTCCCTGTGCCCTGCAGAGCTGGACGCGGTGTCACCCGAGCCAGTGACGTCATCGCCAGCACGTATATATGTCGCAGCGACCTCGACCGCGCATCACTTGTCACCCGCCCACCACGCGACATGAGAGCCCTCGTAAGTACCACGTAATTATCTACTCATCCATCACTTATCACATCTCACCATCTCCAAGCCTTCTCTCACAATATGAAGCGTACGGGCGCGTGTTAGCCTGCGACCAAATACTAATTAATGCAGATGGGTTTTTATGTGACTATTGAATGTCAAGGATGCGCCGGTCACCTTCAAATAGCTTTTTGTGTTAATCCTATCTAAATCTGTGTGAATCTAGAAATTTTTGATTTGTAACCGTCCTCATTGGCATTACTATATTATATAGTTAGGAATCATCACAGCATTCATCATATACATACATTTTGCTTTACGGACATCACCGGTATTACAACTTATATCGTGTTTTCAGCTAGTCCTGTGCGCCCTGGCGGCGTTCACATCTGCGGAGCATAGACAAAAGCGCAGCTTCTTCAAGGGGTTAGGTTTAGACTTCTTGGGTGGGTTCTCCGGCTACGGCAGCGGTCACGGCAGCGGCTACAGCAGCGGCTACAGCGGCGGGTACGGCAAGAACTACGGCTACAGTGGCAGCCAGAGCAACTACGGAGTAGCCCACAGCAGTGGCTACGGCGCCGGCCACGGGTACTACAGCAACCCCGCGCCTGTCGTCGTGCAGTACACGTACCCCTCCCAGCCAGCGCAGACCTACACGCCCACCTACACAGCACCAGCTGCGTACCCTGCATCTTCGTACGCTGCGTCCAGCTACTCGGAGCCCGCCACACAGGTAGTGACCGTCAACAAGGTGGTGAACGTGCAGCGCGAGGTCACCGTGCCGCAGGTGGTCAACGTGCGCAAGATCATCACGGAGCCCAAGGTCATTACCGTGAAGCAAGTGGTGCCCGCCACCGGCTACACGGGCTACGGTAGCGGAGGTGCTACAGGCTATAGCAATGCCGGATCCAGCGGCTACGGCACTGGCTACGGCACTGGCTACGGTACTGGCTACGGCAGCGGGTATGGCAGCGGCGAGGCTGCGGGCTACTCCGGCACATACGCCAGCGCGTACTCCGGCGCATACAGCGGCGCGGGCGCCTCCAGCGACAACTCCTGGTGTTGAAGTGATCCAACAGTGACGTCATAGACTTCCTCATTCTGTTAGTATTTGTTGTAAAGAATAGTGTTGCCAGTGATATGCATGTTAAATTGACGACTTGATGTTTGACAATAAAAAACGATATAAAGAACACAAATGTTTTATTCATGAAATCTCATCGATGAATCATTAACAGGATAGACAGTACCACATTCAGTTATGATTAGTACCTAACTACACATTGTATAAAGTGTGTAGCTGCTCACTGTCATACAAGAGAAATCCTTAGTTATTCTAAAGTTCGAGTACCAGCTTATGTATGATTTGTCAACAGTCATAATCGTTAGCGCAAATGTTTGACTAGAACCTATAAACGTATACATGAGTGTGTGAGTGAGTTTACATAAACACATACTCGTATGTATTCAATGAGTTTCCTATGCAAATATCCGGCATGTTTGGGACGACCTTCAGTCATTCTTAAATGATAGACTCAATACACGAAAGTTTGTGATAATAACGCATAATACATGCTTTGTAGTACTGTTAAAGACACCTACCGATTCGAATAAACCGATTCGAATAACCGATCAAGTGCGAGTCGGACTCGCGCACGACGACGATCCTTAAAAAATCACGATTATTGTATGGGAGCCTCTGTATCTATTAAAGCGGCAATAATATTGTATTATGATCTAAGATTTTAACTGTCTATCTATCACGGTTCTTGACGGGTAATAGAGTCCCGTTTTTGGGTACTTAAAAATAAAAACTACAGGTCGTCTCTGTCTCTACATCTTCAAGAACCTGATTCACGATACTGAGTGAGCTATTTTTAGTATGTAAATATAGACGTTGAACGTTACATTGAACGACTTGATGAGTTGTCCGTAAGTTCTTCAAGTTTATGTCGCCATTCAATGAACACGCTAGTCATTCAATCAAATAGCCCTTTCCCTTTCAATCAGATGCTGATCGAAACAAATAATAATTATTTTAAAACCTGAAAAGTAATCAAATTCAATTAAGGAGTTTTTAATTCGTCGTTCAAGAGCTGGCGTTCGCCGTCTATGTAGCAAATCTGAAAAGAGAACCTGACGACTGGAGCTGGTTAACTGGACGTGGTGGAAAGGTTGACTAGCTCACTGTTGATGCAGACTGGCTATTCTGGCTAAAGGCTAAGGAAGAAGAACTGATAGCGCCGACTAGCTTACAGCTAGCAGTGATTAATTACTATGAGCACATGTGACGCTAGCTGGTTCGTGGTATATGCCGTGAAGTACATGTCACAGAATCTCACCAGACTCCTCATCATGTTGTCTCTGTTATGGTCGGCGCTCACTGATGCGTGCTGTATATACGCAACTAGTGATGTCCCCGCCTCTGTTCCGCCTCTGGGACGCCGCGGAAATGTGGCGATATTTTAATATTCATCACGAAATAATTCATAGATTTGTATCACCTCCGAATTAACTTCTGAATAATGGCATGTGCTCTCAGTGTCACTTGGTACCAATGGTTATGGTAGAATAACTTGAGAACTCTAATACACAAATGGAATTAAGCAGTTTAGGTATTATCCACTCTATCATCATCCTCCAAGCTTTTTAACCCCCGACGCAAAAACGACGGGGTGTTATAAGTTTGACGTGTCTGTGTGTGTGTGTGTGTGTGTGTGTGTGTGTGTGTGTGTATGTGGCATCGTAGCTCCCAAACGGATGATCCGATTGTAATGCGGTTTTTTTTGTTTAAAAGGTATGTCAGTCGGGAGTGTTCTTAGCTATGTTTGGTGGAAATCGGTTCAGGTCTTCAAGGTCATCAGCTCGTTTGCTAGATGTCATAGGAATGTTACACGCTCAGTTTACTTGCAAGTATATGTGGGATCTGAAATTTGAAACACTAATGTCTTTTGGAACCACTGAGCTGGTCTGCTGTTAGGGCTCGAAGGTAGGAGACGTAACCCTGAACTGCCTTTTAGTAAACCCATCGAGTTTGGGCTCGTTGAATTTGTCTTGACGAGTTCTCTTCATGTTTCTAATTGACGAGAACCTGATGCTGGAAATGGGATGTGGTGGATGAAACCCTGAAATGCCGGAATAAAACGGATAAACCGATTTATATTTTTGCTGAAAATCTAGAATGTCCAAAGGATAATCTTTATTGTTTCTCAATCTGTGCAATTCTCCCAGAGCCAGTTTGTCATGAGGATTGTTAAACAGCTTCCTTTGGCCGAGATCGCATATAGCGATCACATCTTAAGATAAAATAAATTAAATGAAAGAAGGAAAAATTAAGGAGCTCCTTTAAAAAGCATGAAATAAAATTAAATTATAAATTTAAAAAAACCCCCGACCCAAAAAAAGTACGCAATAATTATGACAAAAGGTTAAAAACGCTTAACCCTATAAAAAGCAAAAAATAACTTTTAACACTACGTAAACTAAATTTTGACGTGTCGGGGGACCGCTTTTTACCTTCATAAATACTTACATAAATCTAATCAAACCTACCTAATTACAACATTCGTTTAAAAAAAAAACGTATCTAAAGTAATGAATTAGAGCGGTCCCCCGACACGACAAAATTTAGTTTACGTAGTGTTAAAAGTTATTTTTTGCTTTTTATAGGGTTAAGCGTTTTTAACCTTTTGTCATAATTATTGCGTACTTTTTTTGGGTCGGGGGTTTTTTTAAATTTATAATTTAATTTTTTTCTCAACAATGTTGGGATCGGCTTCCAAGAAGTGTAATGTTATTGTTATGTGCATGCGGAGTGATAATTCAAATGAAAACAAGGTTCAATCTACTCCTTTTTGACGTACATATCTTTTTCTTGTTTGTTACCTGCTGTGTTACGATTGTTCCCACCAGATCAGTTGCTTACCAGTATTATTTTGAAGAGAAACTATGGAGCAGTTAGCATATCTTTATAAATATTTTAACTTGCTTCCGATATTATAATAATGTAACCCATAAATAAAAGCTTTAATTAAAAAACCTAATAATATTTAAAAATGTGATATTATTCAGCATAATGATGCGTATCGTAGGGCGGTACGAGGTCGTGACGACAAGAGTGACATATATACGTAGGTAGTGACGACAGCACGCATCAGTGAGCGCCGACCAGCACGGAGACAACATGATGAGGAACCTGGTGAGTGTGTGTGACATGAGGAGTGTGGGAGATGTGGAGGATGGAGGAGTAACGGCAGCTGTTGCAGGTGCTGGTGTGTGTGCTGGCGTGCGCGGCGAGTGCGGGACACGTGCGGGAGAAGCGCGGCTTCCTGCACGGACACCACGGACACCACGGGCACGGCGGCGCCGCCAATGCTGTGCGCTACTCAGCTCCTGCTGTGAGCTACTCGGTCCCCGCTATCAGCTCCCCTGCCCCCGCCGTCAGCTTCGCGGCGCCAGCAGTCAGCTACTCCACCCCAGCAGTTACTTACTCGTCTCTGGGTTCAAGTTACTCGGCAGCGGCAACTAGTAATTCGGTGTCAGCTGTTGGCTACTCTGCACCCGCAGTGAGCTACTCCACTCCTGCTGCAAGTTACTCTTCTACCGTCTCAAGTTACTCAGCACCGGCCATCAGTTACTCAGCGCCGGCCATCAGTTACTCGGCACCCGCTGTCAGTTATTCGGCACCCATTGTCAGTCACTCGGCTCCAGCTATCAGCTACTCGGCACCTTCTGTTAGCTACTCTTCTCCCTCCGTGAGATACGCGCCCTTGGCTACGAGTTACTCGGCACCAGCTGTTAGTTCCTCTGTATCCGCGGTTCGCTACTCAACCCCCGCTGTTACCTACTCGACGCCGTCCGTTATATACTCCGCTCCTGCAACAAGGTACGCACCTCTGGCTCCAAGTTACACAGCGGTTCGGTTCTCTAAACCCACTGTGAGGCACTCTTCACCAGCTGTCAGCTACTCTTCTCTTTCCAAAAGCTACAGTGCGCCTGTAGCGAGATACGCTACCAGTTACTCTGCATCAGCTGTGAGCCACTCTGTACCTGCTATCAGCGTCTCGGCGCCCGCTGTCAGTTACTCTTCTCCTTCCATAAGCTACAGTGCTCCTGTAGCGAGATACGCCACAAGTTATACAGTGCCAGCTGTCAGGCATTCTGCGCCGGCTGTCAGCTACTCGTCACCTGCCGTCAGCTACTCTTCTTCCAAAAGCTACAGTGCTCCTGTAGCAAGATACGTCACAAGTTACTCTGCACCAGCTGTAAGGCACTCTTCACTGGCTGTCAGCAACTCGGTACCCGCTGTCAGTTATTCTTCTCCTTCCATAAGCTACAGTGCTCCTGTAGCAAGATATGCTACAAGTTACACAGTGCCAGCTGTAAGGCACTCTTCACTGGCTGTCAGCAACTCGGTACCCGCTGTCAGTTATTCTTCTCCTTCCATAAGCTACAGTGCTCCTATAGCAAGATATGCTACAAGTTACACAGTGCCAGCTGTCGGGCACTCTGCACCAGCTGTCAGCTACTCCTCTCCCTCGGTGAGATACGCGCCGCTGACAACGAGTTACTCTGCACCCGCTGTGAGGTACTCAACACCCGCTATCAGCTACTCTTCTCCGGCTGTTAGTTACTCGACTTCCACTGTGAGTACCTCGTCGCCCGTGATTCGCTACTCGGCGCCGTCCGTCAGCCAGTCAGCGGCCGCGGTCAGGCACTCAGCGCCTATCGTCAGGTACTCGAAGCCTACTGTGAGCTACTCTAGCCCGGCCGTTAGTAATTCGGCATCAGCTATTAGTTCCTCGGCGCCCTCTGCGAGCTACTTGCCAGCCGTGAGCCAGTCCGTGCCTGTGAGGCACGCAGCCGCGGCGAGCTACTGGCCCAGCAGCACCGCGCCGTGGCTGGCGGTGCCGGTGCGGCGCGCGCACTCGGCCGCCGCGCAGCACGGCGCCGCGTACGCCAGCGCCTGGTGAATGCAACACGTATTTATTTGGATTTATCGTTATTTAGTAACTATTTTTGTTGTTTTCTACACTATATTAAGCAATGATTACTACATACCTAGGTTATAAATTGCTGATGTTAATAATGAATAAACTATACTTTTTATTTAATCCCGTTTTCATTTACTACTAATAAACTTCCCTACCTGAAACAATGACCTCAGTAAAAGCCTCAATACGCGCGCGGGCGGCGTGGGCGGCGGTCAAGCGCATGAACTTCAACTGGCGCGTGACGTGGTCGCGTGCGCAGAGGTCACGCACACATGTGAGATATTGAATGCACACTGCACTTCTATCATCCAGCTTATGTGTGCGGATGACGAGGAGTTCATTCTATTCTTCGATCGCTATTCAGTCCTTTAGAAATCCATTCATGTAAAAATATTATAATAATTGAAAAAATTAGAGGGACATACGAACGAGGTGACTTCATTTAAATTATGCGATTAATTTAACATGATTATTTTTGTAATTCATTTGGTAAGATACCTAGAAGCTTTGTGTTTAACTAGGCTGGGGTCGGTTCACAGTAGGTATAAGTACCCTGATGCCATAGAATTTGACGTGCCTTCTCTATGCGGATGACAAGCTTCTGGACAAAAGTTAAATTCGAACTATTATTGCAAAATAGGAACTTTCCCTGCATGACTATTCCATCACATCACACATGTATTACAAAACTTTAATTCTGAGGATAAACATTAAGTCATTATTTATTGAACAGAACCATCACCATTATTGAACCGATCGAGGCTTTTTTATTTAATATTTCTGTCTGCGAGGTCCAAGGTCTAAATATAAAAACAAGATCAATTTAAAACCACATTAAAGATGCACTACATTTATACTAATTTAAATTAATCTATGTTAAAACAGTATTAACATTTTTTATACATCATAATTAAGTTTGCCGATTTTTTGTTGTTTATGAAAAGCTAAAGGCAAAAGCTTTGTGCATTAATTATCCACATATTGAATGAGCAATATTCGGAAACAGAATGAAATTGCAATTTAGAGTAAATGATAATATAATCTATATAACCGAAATATCTCGACAATATACCCTCTTGCCACACAGCTGTAAATCTCACAGACAAAGGTGAATCCTCACAGTTAGCTGATATTGTGATACAATCATACGATGTGCTGAACTGATTCAGGCCTCTGTGGGAATGTAAACGTTAGCGAATCACTGTACTGATGACGCACTAACTAGGTACGTCTACCAGAACCTTTCTCTTCCTCGAGAGATACAACCAAATATTATGTACTAACTTGTGAGATTCGAGGAAACCTTCGAACCTGCTTTGATATCTTATTATTAGCATTTTTTGAGCATATTTGAGTCTACTAAAAATCATTAAATTCTAGGAATGCATCAAGATTTGCCGTTAATTATTTATTTATAATTAATTTCACAATCACTAGGCTGTACTCGGAGGCATTCCGGCCGATGCAATAGAGCAGTATATTTGCAAATGAGACCACACATAGCGCATGTGCAATACAACCTGTAAGTTGCTCCTATTGATCAACTGCGCCCGCGCCGCTCAGCAACAAATAAAAAACAAACTCAGACTTGTACTAATTGCTTGTAGGTACTCTAGATCAAACTCTGCTTAATTGTGTAATTACCACCCGACACCGACGGAGTTCATTGATAATACATCAGCCAACTACATGCAACATTTAATTTCCCCGCTCATACTACCAGTCAATCTAATACACTTGTTGTACAATACCTCAGATACACTTCTTCTCATGTCTTGATGTTTTAGGTCAAAAAACTACCCACAGGCATGCCTGCCTACCCAACTCTTACACTTAAAGATTTAAGCTCATACGATATCTGATATTCTCTTTGTAATTTATGTCTAAAAAAGTTCAAGGCTTAAGTTTAAAGGAACAACGCATGCGACACATATTGTGACGCCACAGATATATAGTTCAGTCGTGGGCATCCGTGCGATGAGTCAGAGTGACGCGCCTCCGGTTACGTCTGTTGTAATAGCTGCTCGTCTATCTACAGGTTCCACTTCATTTCATAATATTTTACATGTGTCTTACAAGGTGTAGCTAGGCAATTAATGAGCAAAAGAAAAACACTAATTTGCCAGTGACTTTAAAATTGTAACTTCCTGATGAAAAAGCTTACTTCACGGTGGAAAATTATCGAGAGAGCCTGTTACCTATTTATTTAGGTACCTATCATTAAAGTAATTAAAAATAGACCACCCAATGTCTCCCTACACCAAATGGCAGACATGTTGTAGGTAACTGAGTCCCGATACACAAGTGTCATCAATGAGCAAGTGTCGTTGAACCGAAGCTCGCCCGGAGCAATCCTTACGCGCTGCGTGTGCTCCCGCGGCGGCGCATTGCGCAAGCGCGGCTGCGCGCGAGTATATAGCGCGGCGGCGAGCGCTCGGCAGCACAGACGCAGCAACAAGCAAGTCAACATGAAAGCCTTCGTGAGTAGAGTGTGTGGCGTGTGGTGCGCAGTGTGCGGTGCAGTGCTCAGCATGTAACTCTGTTCCAGATCGTCCTGTGCGCGCTGGTGGCGGTGGCGGCGAGCGCCGCGGTGCGCGAGAAGCGCGGCTACAGCAGCGGCTGGAGCGGCTCCCTGGGCGGCTACTCCGGCGGCCTGTCCGGCGGCTACTCCGGCGGCCTCTCCGGCGGCTACTCCGGTGGCTACTCCGCGCCCGCTGCCCAGGTGGTCGCCGTCAACAAGGTGGTGAACGTGCAGCGCGAGGTCACCGTGCCGCAGGTGGTCAACGTGCGCAAGATCGTCTCCGTGCCGCAGGTGGTCACCGTCAAGCAGGTCGTGCCCGTCTCCGGCGGGTACGGCGGCTCCCTCGGCGGCGGCTACTCCTCCGGCTCCATCGGCTACTCCTCGGGCTACTCCTCCGGCGGCATCTCCTCCGGCGGACACGGCGGCTCCGGCTGGTGGTGAACACTCTAGTCACCAACTGTACAAAATGTGATCTAGTTATAAGAAAATTAAAAAAATATTTAAAATCAAAATAATTCTTATTTTATGAGCACATACATAATATTCTTAACTCTAGGCCTTGCGTTATCCCACACATTGAGAGGGTTGGGTTGCAATCTAACTAAGTGAAATTGTTCAATAGTGCAGATTAAACTATTGGCCTACCCCCAGGCTGGAGACCTTAAATTCTAGGCATCCACAAGGAACTTGACCGGTTAAGCAGTCAACAGCCTCCTAAGCTCAACTGCGAGATGTCGAAAGAAGTCGACCTACAGTTGGCCCGAATTAATCCAACAACACTTTTATTAGATCTGATCGTTGTTATGTGATTGTGCATACTAACCTTCATTCATCATACTATTTAAAAACATTTATATACCTGATCAAACTATCGGCCGGCTAAAAGTTTCAGTGTAAGTACTAATGGGTGTTTTTATCAGAGCAAGATTGTTAAAATATCAGTCTGTTATAATCATCGGCAAGGCAAAAGAAGTGATTGATTGGTTTATTGCCTTTACAGTACCACGCAAAGCGATCCCCACTCTTCCGTCGAGAGCTCATTATCCGTACCGATAACTATATTAGATCTACATAAACACATACCTATTTATGCTGTCAAGAGCTTTTAAGCAAACGAAAATTCCTGGCAGATATTTAAATGTATCTAATATTCTTAGCTTGGCACCTCTATTCCTTATTGTACGGTCCTAGCAACGTAATAAGATTTTTTTTTAACGACGTAAAAAATCATCAAATGACCCCTCCCGCTGTGGGTTAGCAGCGGTGAGGGAGTGTCAGACTCTTACTGACTAAAAGCCGTCGTATTCTGTCGTAGGCCTTATGTGCTAGGGCCGCGGTACCTCTAGGCTAGAGGTTTCTGACTCTCGGCCTCTTATAAAAAAAAAAATTTTCGTTGCCTTGTGTTTGCCTTTTATCTATATTTATACTTCTATCTATACTAATATGTAGGTATAATAAAGAAAAATCATTTATTTGTTCGTTTGTTTTATGTACCCTAAGGGCCCCGACAACTACTGAACCGATATGAAAAATTATTTCGCTGTTGGAAAGCTTCACTCGTCCCAATAGTAATATATTATCCCGGTACGGGCAGAAGTTTCCCATGGGATGCCGCGCTTGGCCGGTTTTTAACCCCCGACGCAAAAAACGACGGGGTGTTATAAGTTTGACGTGTCTGTGTGTGTGTGTGTGTGTGTGTGTGTGTGTGTGTATGTGGCATCGTAGCTCCCAAACGGATGATCCGATTGTGATGCGGTTTTTTTTGTTTAAAAGGTATGTCAGTCGGGAGTGTTCTTAGCTATGTTTGGTGGAAATCGGTTCAGGTCTTCAAGGTCATCAGCTCGTTTGCTAGATGTGATAGGAATGTTACACGCTCAGTTTACTTGCAAGTATATGTGGGATCTGAAATTTGAAACACTAATGTCTTTTGGAACCGCTGAGCTGGTCTGCTCTTAAGGCACGAAGGTAGGAGACGTAACCCTGAACTGCCTTTTAGTAAACCCATCGAGTTTGGGCTCGTTGAATTTGTCTTGACGAGTTCTCTTCATGTTTCTGATTGACGAGAACCTGATGCTGGAAATGGGATGTGGCGGATGAAACCCCGAAATGCCGGAATGAAACGGATAAACCGATTTATATTTTTGCTGAAAATCTAGAATGTCCAAAGGTTAATCTTTATTGTTTCTCAATCTGTGCAATTCTCCCAGTGCCAGTGTAACCGTTCCACGACAACCCCAGGCTGTAAAAATTTTCGTTTTTCCTAAATTATAACTACAATCGGCTTCCCTGAGGGGGAAGGGGTTGCGCCCCTCCTGTTCCGCGCAACCCTGTAGAGCTCGTCTCCTTACTGGTCACTCTTCCACCGATATTGTATGTGGAAATGTATCAGTGCTATCCCGACTTGTACAAGCTAGGGGATAGGACTGGAAAGGAAGACAATGAAAGAGAGCAGCGTACAAACACTGGGTAGTGACAAGGTATGTTTGTAAAGCAAATAGTGCTAATGGAGGATTAAGGAATGGAAAGGACCTACATTATGTATCAATCACACATAGGAGTACAACGCCGTTTCTGATAATCCAGTTGAAATATAAGTAATTCTTAATGGAAGGACATTTCCAATAAGACAGTATATAAAATAAGTATGGTACTGTAATATCGCCTCTTGTGAATCTATTAATCAAACAGCCGTAACTCACAAAATGTCTTGCATGTGCTCCTGAAGGACGCGAGGTCAACATTCCAGGATTCCCTAGCCATCCCAAGTCGTGACGCTGCGGCTTTCGTGCTTTCACTACCGAGCGACCGTCCTTGTCTGACAACGGCGTGGCCTACGGCTCGCATAACGTCTGCTCCTTGATATTTGAGTCACGGTCCCTAGCAGTCTATAGGACTGGATATCGTGACGCTACGGCGCGGCTTGCCGGCACGAGTCGTCTTCATCATACTCCCGTCGAGTCATGGTCCCTAATAGTATTGGTATGATATAGTGAGCCCCCCATCACTGGATGTGCACATCGCGTTCAACAAGTACAACTGCAAGGCATATGCTCGTGACGATCAGTCCGAGAAGTCAAAGATAATGATACGCCTAGGCGTAATTTGATATAGTTTCGTTGGCGTTGTTGTACTTATTCGAGACATGAGTGATAGAGGCATATACTTCGGTAAATCCGAGATGACAATTGTGAGTGTAGGCCGAAGCCCAGTACATTGTACCATTATTTAATGTTAAAGCTGTTGAGTGTGTGAGGGCAGATTGGAACATAGAATGCAAGGTATATAATTGATTCGATCAGCTCGATCACATCATAGTAGAAGTACGCCTAAGCGTCGGTAAGTATTATACCTGCATTGAGAAGGTTATCATGGATACAATGGGTTATAATATCAGCCTGAGGTAACATTCATAAACACTCACCCGCACTGTCAGCAACACTCACCCAGTCATGCACCACCACTTACTCTTAGATTCACTCGGCTTTCATGACTCACTATTACTTCACAACTTAGCTCTAGCCTCCATGAGGCGTCTCCTAATTTCGGTCAGAGTACTAGCCTACTGCGCGACCTAGGACCAACTGTCCCTGCTTCAGTTCCCTGAAAACCCTCGTGGCCTGCTATCCCTTCCTACATCCTCGCAAGTCCCACCTTCAGCGCTGACTCCACCCTATTCTTAAGGTCCTGTTTCGCGTATTCGTCTATTTGTTATAAGATAGATTTATTAGTCTTTTTGTACATATTCTCAATTGTTCTAAGTGTCGCTGTCGGGGTCCGTTTGGGATTTGGCACATGTGCACTTCTATTCAATATTGAGTCCTTTGTCTCAAGGTCCTAATTGCCTTAACGGTTGGCAACGGCTTGTAGGTCCTGCTTAGCAGATGTTAGAAACTGCAGAGAAACTTTTAGACCCTTAAAATATTTTGTTAAGTATTTATTGCACTCCATGTCAGCCGTCAAATATCCCTATCCATAAAATAGAAAGTTAATGTGTTCTTAAGAGGCCCGTCATCGTGGCGCCTTGTAAAATAAATTAATATTATTTGATAATAATTAGGGCTAGGGGACGACAGTCACATTCCCCCCTCTGAAATTCAGACGCGTAACGCAGTAAAGCGTATGAGATTTCACAATAGGCCGGAGAGCTCCTAGCATCAGTAAGTTAAAACATAAGGCAGACAGGTATCTTTCTAACGGAACATCTCCAACAATAAGATCCTTACTAGACGAAACAACGTTTTGATGAAATCACTCTGGTTCCGGTCTAGTAGAAGAACCCGTGCATGCTTATAAGTTGAATGTACATACCAGAGTTTCTTGTACTAGAGTATTTCATTATGGAGTCGCGTTACCTCCCCTTATCAACTCAGCCTACTACAGCTGCTGAACTTAGGCCTCTCCATCGCCGCGAATCAAATCGTGTTATGTCGGTAACTATCGCAGCATATTTACCCTGGAATAGTTCGCACACTAATTAGAATTTGATTCTAACTGGAAGTTAATCCAAATATTGCCATACAATTCATTTATAAGAATGTGAAAAGTTCGTTCCAACTGGGTGTACCCCCCTCCGATTCTAAGAGGATAGAGCAGGTTGTAAATCAGCCAATAAGACAGAACATTGAACTAGCATTAATTTAGTGCACATTTTTTTTCCAACCGATTTAAATGCAAATGCCAATATACATATTTCTGTGAGTAAAAAATACACTGTGCTATACACACAGTGGTGATAGCTCACGTGCACATAGATCCAATTTCCACTTGCTGGAATATGATTTAGTAGGATCGATTAACTTAAATAATTTCAAAACTTAGCTTTGCAACTGCATCCACACTAGGGCTACTAGTACGTAGGTACATCAGCCGACGTACGCGCACGACGATTTTGATGAAACTTTGAACCCAAGCGACGCAGAAAAATGATGTCGAAACTGTGTAGGCTCGTACATGAAGTCTGTTAGTGTCCTGGAATTTAAAACAAAACCAGCCAAGTATCTATTTACAGAAGACAGAGGCTTTACAAATAGCCACACAATATATTGTTTCCTATGTGTGAAGAAATTTCAAAGATGAATATTTAAATCACACGTAAATACAACCTAGAGGAAGTTGTCGGTTCGTCAGTAAAACTAAAAGTAATTATAATTATATTTTTATGAACTCGTGTAAAAATATAGATTAATGTATTAACCACACAGACCGAAGCAAAGTGCTAAGGTTGTGACAAAATGATATCGCAATGATTTATCAATGCGGTTCTGCCTTCCAGATGTGTATTTTATAAGCGCATGCCCCTAGTCCACGGCAAAGTTGTGGGTGTGTAACTGTATTATTACCTACTCCAGTGTAATTTCTAGAAGGCCTTCTCCGCAATGTAATCGGGAAAATATACGTCGTTATATACTTATATAGAAGCGGGGTTTACAGCCATGACGTTTATTTTCTTTAAAGTACGCTCAGTATTCTTACACTAATTCTATCCTTACGCTTATGCAAATACGCTTATTGCCATTATACAGTTTTACGCTTATAGCAAAATTTCAGAACCAACATCCTACCTCTAGCCATCTGCCCATTTCTTCTATCTTAGTATTTCACATATTCATTTCTTTCATACTAAAAACCACATACATAAATACCTCTAGGCTGCACACTTTTGTTAGGGACTCGAACCCATAACTGTATTTCCAACTGTATTAATCCATCCATAAGGATATGCAGTTCACGCCCTTGGTAATATATGGGAATCGAACCCATTACCGTAAATCATAACCGTAGTTAACTCTTAATTCTTGCATCATCTTTCACCTCTAGCCAGAGTCTAGGTCTTCGTTAGGGAATCGAACCCATAACTAGAATCCGTCGTAATTATGACTCGTTTTATACAACACTTCTGTTAGGGAGTCGAACACGTAACCGTAATCATCGCCATATGAAATCATCACAGTTCATCACGTTGTACAAAAATCACAGGGAATCGAACCCAATGCTGTTTTATTGCCGTAATGCCTCGTCTAGGACCATAAGTATGAAATCAAATCTACGTTGTGTTTTTGTGTAGTAACCGATTTGATGAAATTTAGTTCTTTTATTCTCGTTGCACTGAAGTAAATCAGTACATTTAATGACGAGAATCCTGGTCACGCAGCGCCAAATGTAACCGTTCCACGACAACCCCAGGCTGTAAAAATTTTCGTTTTTCCTAAATTATAACTACAATCGGCTTCCCTGAGGGGGAAGGGGTTGCGCCCCTCCTGTTCCGCGCAACCCTGTAGAGCTCGTCTCCTTACTGGTCACTCTTCCACCGATATTGTATGTGGAAATGTATCAGTGCTATCCCGACTTGTACAAGCTAGGGGATAGGACTGGAAAGGAAGACAATGAAAGAGAGCAGCGTACAAACACTGGGTAGTGACAAGGTATGTTTGTAAAGCAAATAGTGCTAATGGAGGATTAAGGAATGGAAAGGACCTACATTATGTATCAATCACACATAGGAGTACAACGCCGTTTCTGATAATCCAGTTGAAATATAAGTAATTCTTAATGGAAGGACATTTCCAATAAGACAGTATATAAAATAAGTATGGTACTGTAATATCGCCTCTTGTGAATCTATTAATCAAACAGCCGTAACTCACAAAATGTCTTGCATGTGCTCCTGAAGGACGCGAGGTCAACATTCCAGGATTCCCTAGCCATCCCAAGTCGTGACGCTGCGGCTTTCGTGCTTTCACTACCGAGCGACCGTCCTTGTCTGACAACGGCGTGGCCTACGGCTCGCATAACGTCTGCTCCTTGATATTTGAGTCACGGTCCCTAGCAGTCTATAGGACTGGATATCGTGACGCTACGGCGCGGCTTGCCGGCACGAGTCGTCTTCATCATACTCCCGTCGAGTCATGGTCCCTAATAGTATTGGTATGATATAGTGAGCCCCATCACTGGATGTGCACATCGCGTTCAACAAGTACAACTGCAAGGCATATGCTCGTGACGATCAGTCCGAGAAGTCAAAGATAATGATACGCCTAGGCGTAATTTGATATAGTTTCGTTGGCGTTGTTGTACTTATTCGAGACATGAGTGATAGAGGCATATACTTCGGTAAATCCGAGATGACAATTGTGAGTGTAGGCCGAAGCCCAGTACATTGTACCATTATTTAATGTTAAAGCTGTTGAGTGTGTGAGGGCAGATTGGAACATAGAATGCAAGGTATATAATTGATTCGATCAGCTCGATCACATCATAGTAGAAGTACGCCTAAGCGTCGGTAAGTATTATACCTGCATTGAGAAGGTTATCATGGATACAATGGGTTATAATATCAGCCTGAGGTAACATTCATAAACACTCACCCGCACTGTCAGCAACACTCACCCAGTCATGCACCACCACTTACTCTTAGATTCACTCGGCTTTCATGACTCACTATTACTTCACAACTTAGCTCTAGCCTCCATGAGGCGTCTCCTAATTTCGGTCAGAGTACTAGCCTACTGCGCGACCTAGGACCAACTGTCCCTGCTTCAGTTCCCTGAAAACCCTCGTGGCCTGCTATCCCTTCCTACATCCTCGCAAGTCCCACCTTCAGCGCTGACTCCACCCTATTCTTAAGGTCCTGTTTCGCGTATTCGTCTATTTGTTATAAGATAGATTTATTAGTCTTTTTGTACATATTCTCAATTGTTCTAAGTGTCGCTGTCGGGGTCCGTTTGGGATTTGGCACATGTGCACTTCTATTCAATATTGAGTCCTTTGTCTCAAGGTCCTAATTGCCTTAACGGTTGGCAACGGCTTGTAGGTCCTGCTTAGCAGATGTTTGATTGCTTTGCTGTGAGAAACTTTTAGACCCTTAAAATATTTTGTTAAGTATTTATTGCACTCCATGTCAGCCGTCAAATATCCCTATCCATAAAATAGAAAGTTAATGTGTTCTTAAGAGGCCCGTCATCGTGGCGCCTTGTAAAATAAATTAATATTATTTGATAATAATTAGGGCTAGGGGACGACAGTCACATTCCCCCCTCTGAAATTCAGACGCGTAACGCAGTAAAGCGTATGAGATTTCACAATAGGCCGGAGAGCTCCTAGCATCAGTAAGTTAAAACATAAGGCAGACAGGTATCTTTCTAACGGAACATCTCCAACAATAAGATCCTTACTAGACGAAACAACGTTTTGATGAAATCACTCTGGTTCCGGTCTAGTAGAAGAACCCGTGCATGCTTATAAGTTGAATGTACATACCAGAGTTTCTTGTACTAGAGTATTTCATTATGGAGTCGCGTTACCTCCCCTTATCAACTCAGCCTACTACAGCTGCTGAACTTAGGCCTCTCCATCGCCGCGAATCAAATCGTGTTATGTCGGTAACTATCGCAGCATATTTACCCTGGAATAGTTCGCACACTAATTAGAATTTGATTCTAACTGGAAGTTAATCCAAATATTGCCATACAATTCATTTATAAGAATGTGAAAAGTTCGTTCCAACTGGGTGTACCCCCCTCCGATTCTAAGAGGATAGAGCAGGTTGTAAATCAGCCAATAAGACAGAACATTGAACTAGCATTAATTTAGTGCACATTTTTTTTCCAACCGATTTAAATGCAAATGCCAATATACATATTTCTGTGAGTAAAAAATACACTGTGCTATACACACAGTGGTGATAGCTCACGTGCACATAGATCCAATTTCCACTTGCTGGAATATGATTTAGTAGGATCGATTAACTTAAATAATTTCAAAACTTAGCTTTGCAACTGCATCCACACTAGGGCTACTAGTACGTAGGTACATCAGCCGACGTACGCGCACGACGATTTTGATGAAACTTTGAACCCAAGCGACGCAGAAAAATGATGTCGAAACTGTGTAGGCTCGTACATGAAGTCTGTTAGTGTCCTGGAATTTAAAACAAAACCAGCCAAGTATCTATTTACAGAAGACAGAGGCTTTACAAATAGCCACACAATATATTGTTTCCTATGTGTGAAGAAATTTCAAAGATGAATATTTAAATCACACGTAAATACAACCTAGAGGAAGTTGTCGGTTCGTCAGTAAAACTAAAAGTAATTATAATTATATTTTTATGAACTCGTGTAAAAATATAGATTAATGTATTAACCACACAGACCGAAGCAAAGTGCTAAGGTTGTGACAAAATGATATCGCAATGATTTATCAATGCGGTTCTGCCTTCCAGATGTGTATTTTATAAGCGCATGCCCCTAGTCCACGGCAAAGTTGTGGGTGTGTAACTGTATTATTACCTACTCCAGTGTAATTTCTAGAAGGCCTTCTCCGCAATGTAATCGGGAAAATATACGTCGTTATATACTTATATAGAAGCGGGGTTTACAGCCATGACGTTTATTTTCTTTAAAGTACGCTCAGTATTCTTACACTAATTCTATCCTTACGCTTATGCAAATACGCTTATTGCCATTATACAGTTTTACGCTTATAGCAAAATTTCAGAACCAACATCCTACCTCTAGCCATCTGCCCATTTCTTCTATCTTAGTATTTCACATATTCATTTCTTTCATACTAAAAACCACATACATAAATACCTCTAGGCTGCACACTTTTGTTAGGGACTCGAACCCATAACTGTATTTCCAACTGTATTAATCCATCCATAAGGATATGCAGTTCACGCCCTTGGTAATATATGGGAATCGAACCCATTACCGTAAATCATAACCGTAGTTAACTCTTAATTCTTGCATCATCTTTCACCTCTAGCCAGAGTCTAGGTCTTCGTTAGGGAATCGAACCCATAACTAGAATCCGTCGTAATTATGACTCGTTTTATACAACACTTCTGTTAGGGAGTCGAACACGTAACCGTAATCATCGCCATATGAAATCATCACAGTTCATCACGTTGTACAAAAATCACAGGGAATCGAACCCAATGCTGTTTTATTGCCGTAATGCCTCGTCTAGGACCATAAGTATGAAATCAAATCTACGTTGTGTTTTTGTGTAGTAACCGATTTGATGAAATTTAGTTCTTTTATTCTCGTTGCACTGAAGTAAATCAGTACATTTAATGACGAGAATCCTGGTCACGCAGCGCCAAATGTAACCGTTCCACGACAACCCCAGGCTGTAAAATTTTCGTTTTTCCTAAATTATAACTACAATCGGCTTCCCTGAGGGGGAAGGGGTTGCGCCCCTCCTGTTCCGCGCAACCCTGTAGAGCTCGTCTCCTTACTGGTCACTCTTCCACCGATATTGTATGTGGAAATGTATCAGTGCTATCCCGACTTGTACAAGCTAGGGGATAGGACTGGAAAGGAAGACAATGAAAGAGAGCAGCGTACAAACACTGGGTAGTGACAAGGTATGTTTGTAAAGCAAATAGTGCTAATGGAGGATTAAGGAATGGAAAGGACCTACATTATGTATCAATCACACATAGGAGTACAACGCCGTTTCTGATAATCCAGTTGAAATATAAGTAATTCTTAATGGAAGGACATTTCCAATAAGACAGTATATAAAATAAGTATGGTACTGTAATATCGCCTCTTGTGAATCTATTAATCAAACAGCCGTAACTCACAAAATGTCTTGCATGTGCTCCTGAAGGACGCGAGGTCAACATTCCAGGATTCCTAGCCATCCCAAGTCGTGACGCTGCGGCTTTCGTGCTTTCACTACCGAGCGACCGTCCTTGTCTGACAACGGCGTGGCCTACGGCTCGCATAACGTCTGCTCCTTGATATTTGAGTCACGGTCCCTAGCAGTCTATAGGACTGGATATCGTGACGCTACGGCGCGGCTTGCCGGCACGAGTCGTCTTCATCATACTCCCGTCGAGTCATGGTCCCTAATAGTATTGGTATGATATAGTGAGCCCCCCATCACTGGATGTGCACATCGCGTTCAACAAGTACAACTGCAAGGCATATGCTCGTGACGATCAGTCCGAGAAGTCAAAGATAATGATACGCCTAGGCGTAATTTGATATAGTTTCGTTGGCGTTGTTGTACTTATTCGAGACATGAGTGATAGAGGCATATACTTCGGTAAATCCGAGATGACAATTGTGAGTGTAGGCCGAAGCCCAGTACATTGTACCATTATTTAATGTTAAAGCTGTTGAGTGTGTGAGGGCAGATTGGAACATAGAATGCAAGGTATATAATTGATTCGATCAGCTCGATCACATCATAGTAGAAGTACGCCTAAGCGTCGGTAAGTATTATACCTGCATTGAGAAGGTTATCATGGATACAATGGGTTATAATATCAGCCTGAGGTAACATTCATAAACACTCACCCGCACTGTCAGCAACACTCACCCAGTCATGCACCACCACTTACTCTTAGATTCACTCGGCTTTCATGACTCACTATTACTTCACAACTTAGCTCTAGCCTCCATGAGGCGTCTCCTAATTTCGGTCAGAGTACTAGCCTACTGCGCGACCTAGGACCAACTGTCCCTGCTTCAGTTCCCTGAAAACCCTCGTGGCCTGCTATCCCTTCCTACATCCTCGCAAGTCCCACCTTCAGCGCTGACTCCACCCTATTCTTAAGGTCCTGTTTCGCGTATTCGTCTATTTGTTATAAGATAGATTTATTAGTCTTTTTGTACATATTCTCAATTGTTCTAAGTGTCGCTGTCGGGGTCCGTTTGGGATTTGGCACATGTGCACTTCTATTCAATATTGAGTCCTTTGTCTCAAGGTCCTAATTGCCTTAACGGTTGGCAACGGCTTGTAGGTCCTGCTTAGCAGATGTTTGATTGCTTTGCTGTGAGAAACTTTTAGACCCTTAAAATATTTTGTTAAGTATTTATTGCACTCCATGTCAGCCGTCAAATATCCCTATCCATAAAATAGAAAGTTAATGTGTTCTTAAGAGGCCCGTCATCGTGGCGCCTTGTAAAATAAATTAATATTATTTGATAATAATTAGGGCTAGGGGACGACAGTCACACCAGTTTGTCATGAGGATTGTTAAACAGCTTCCTTTGGCCGAGATCGCATATAGCGACCCCATCTTAAGATAAAATAAATTAAATGAAAGAAGGAAAAATTAAGGAGCTCCTTTAAAAAGCATGAAATAAAATTAAATTATAAATTTAAAAAAACCCCCGACCCAAAAAAGTACGCAATAATTATGACAAAAGGTTAAAAACGCTAAACCCTATAAAAAACAAAAAAATAACTTTTAACACTACGTAAACTAAATTTTGACGTGTCGGGGGACCGCTTTTTACCTTCATAAATACTTACATAAATCAAATGATACCTACCTAATTACAACATTCGTATTAAAAAAAAACACGTATCTAAAGTAATGAATTAGAGCGGTCCCCCGACACGACAAAATTTAGTTTACGTAGTGTTAAAAGTTATTTTTTTGGGTTTAGCGTTTAGCGTTAGCGGTTTAGCGTTTTTAACCTTTTGTCATAATTATTGCGTACTTTTTTGGGTCGGGGGTTTTTATTGATAGTTTTGAGCGGATCGCCCCCCTCACCCTACCGCTGTAGGTGTATATAGCGGATGGGAGTGTTAGACTTTAATTAACAACAATCTTCTGGATTTCTGGAATTCCTTCCGGAGCCCTTTGTAAACATCTTTCAAACCATCCCCCAAGACAGTCAAAATAAACAGAACTATTACAACATCAAATGAAAAAGCTTACAAACAGTTACTTTTACTGCATTTTTCTTTCATCAAAATTAATTGTCAGACCAGGCTGAAAATCCGGACTGATTGAAAATCAGAAAATAAATACATCATAGGCAGCCACTGAAATTCCCGTCCTTCACTATCACTACATATGTACATAGTATAAAACAAAGTCGCTTTTTCTGTCTCTATGTCCCTTTGTACGCTTAAATCTTCAAAACTACGCAACCAATTTTCATGCGGTTTTTTTAATAGATAGAGTGATTAAAGAGGAAGATTTATATGTATAATGACATACATTAAATAGTGGGGAAATACTGTTATCCCGTGCGAAGCCGGGGCGGGTCGCTAGTTTCCTATAGGTATGTTATTGATGGGAAGAAAACTACCAGGGTAACTAAACTATAAAATACAACTAAAACGGCACTTATTAAAATTCTAACTTATTACTAATCACAGTGGTCTATTTGACAAGTTCTTAAAGCTTTTCTTAAGTTGGATGGTACGCACCTATTTCAGATCTAGTAAATAATGGTATTCAGAAGCAACTGTCACACAGTCTGAATTAATTGTGATATAAGTGGGAAGTAAACAAAACCACTCTGAATGTTTTCTAGACACATATTTGAAACTTATTGTACTATTTATTTTGGTTTATAAACCAAAATATATCATCATATATGAAGAATACAGATTATATGCTAACATTTGTTTCATTGTTATTATTTTTTTTTTCTCTCCTTCATTACAGTTTCTGCTATCAATATATTGTTTTTTTGCCCTGGATTAGCTTACTTTGATCTGTAACTTTTTATTTATGTTTTTTTTTTGTTATGGTTTCCTATCCAGGTATTGGCTTTTTCGTTCGTATAATTTCGAAGGTGCACTGGCTTCTAAGATACAGGATTTTTCCTATTTTAGAAGTCAGGGTCCTTATGTTCTGGCCCACATTGCCATGATCCTAATCATGTAAAATTTTTGTTCTTTTTGGAAATAATAAAGATTTATTTATATTTAAGATTTACTTATGACAGTTCTTAAAAGCTCGGCCTAACTCAATCTATACAAACTAGTTGATAAAACTGGTTATCAAATTACAAGTTCTGCAACGGCTGATAAAAAATATATCAGGATTAACTCACTGGATTAAGCGGAGGGTTTGCTGTTACTTAGCTACAAGTATTTTTTTTTTCGGATTTTACTACAAACCCCACTAGAATGTTACATACGAGATGAATTCAAATACAGGGCGTAAGTAGTATGGAAGCACATGACACATTGCCAAGTCTAAATAAAATTGTTATGTGCAAGATGATAATATTACTTCGCTCCTCTTCACACAAACTTTTGCTACTCATAATAAGGGACCAGAAACAGAAAATCATAAGGTAAAAGTACTAGTTAACCAATGAATAAATTGTACCATGATAAGTTAAACGATATCGTTATGGAAAAATAAGCCCACTAGTCAACAAATAACTAAACACTGAGATGATTATAACAGTAATTGTTTTTCATGAATGAGGAAGAGCTAATAAACAAATGAAGCATTACACTCGCGGGGCGGAGATCGCGTCGCGCCGCACTGTCTGCGGAGGATGCCCTTGCGCAAGCGCGGCTGCGCGCGAGTATATAGCGCGGCGGCGAGCGCTCGGCAGCACAGACGCAGCAACAAGCAAGTCAACATGAAAGCCTTCGTGAGTAGAGTGTGTGGCGTGTGGTGCGCAGTGTGCGGTGCAGTGCTCAGCATGTAACTCTGTTCCAGATCGTCCTGTGCGCGCTGGTGGCGGTGGCGGCGAGCGCCGCGGTGCGCGAGAAGCGCGGCTACAGCAGCGGCTGGAGCGGCTCCCTGGGCGGCTACTCCGGCGGCCTGTCCGGCGGCTACTCCGGCGGCCTCTCCGGCGGCTACTCCGGTGGCTACTCCGCGCCCGCTGCCCAGGTGGTCGCCGTCAACAAGGTGGTGAACGTGCAGCGCGAGGTCACCGTGCCGCAGGTGGTCAACGTGCGCAAGATCGTCTCCGTGCCGCAGGTGGTCACCGTCAAGCAGGTCGTGCCCGTCTCCGGCGGGTACGGCGGCTCCCTCGGCGGCGGCTACTCCTCCGGCTCCATCGGCTACTCCTCGGGCTACTCCTCCGGCGGCATCTCCTCCGGCGGACACGGCGGCTCCGGCTGGTGGTGAACACTCTAGTCACCGACTCTCTAGTTAATGTACAAATTGTAAATAAAATATTTAATTCTACCCCAACATTTTCTTTAGTAGCTCCTGGTTATGTATGAAGATAATTTAATTTAAAATTGAAATAACTCTTACCCGTCAGGCTCAACAAAAAGTGAAACAACTTATAACGTATACAACAAATAAAATGACGACGTGGTTCAGTATAATTATTTCAAAGCTTTCCGAAGTTTATTAAAAATGAATATGACTGTATGCTAACTTCTACGACTTCCCTCAAAATAAACATTTGTCGTCTTCTTTTTGTTCCAAATAATTCGGGGTCATGTTTGCAAAGTATTCTAGCCCATAGAAACTTATCCCATCCGAAATCACTGTGTCATCATCATCATCATCATCAGCCTATCGCAGTCCCCTGCCGGACATAGGCCTCTCCAAGTGCACGCCACTGAGATCAGTAGGCGATGCGTGATAGCAGTAGGCTAAATACCTCTATGTGTGGGTATAAGAAACTTGCAAATAGCAGCCCGGAGACAGAGGATATAGTCGTGCATCGGAGAGCACTTCAATATAGGTACTGCGCCAGAATTCAGTCTGGACGCCATTGTTACTAACCTCACAGTACCTACATGTTTCTTGAGATATATACCTACTTGGATAAGATGCGTCAAAGGATAAAACGTCGTGATCGGAATGACGTCTACCTAGTACCACTGCGTTAGATGGAGCCATAACACAGTGTCCATACAGTTTGCCTAATATATATTGCCCTTGCTTGGGAAGACTCTGACTCTTCAAATGACAGCCACGCTCTGTGGGATGTACATCAGACTACAACGCTATATGGCACGATATGGACTACGATTATTGCTTTAACTGTAAACGGTTGAACTATTTAGCATCAAATTCGATTTGGAGGCATGTGATAATCTGCGTACGATAATAGTCTATATACTTTAAATATCCGGGATATTTAACATAAACCCTAAGATATTTACGCCAAGCAAGTATGGAGCGGAGCCTACTTTGAGATTTTTCCATTTTGTTATGTGTTTCTTATTAATTAATTACCGATATAGCAAAGAGGGTTATGTGTTTTTTTATTTTATTTTAACTGTAATGTTAGTGATAAGGTTGATGAATAAATAAATGTCAATATATTCATAGCCCTTTTTACACGCTTTTTATTAGCTTCACCTGTATGTTTGTTTGTAACCGACTTCTTTGGGCGCGATTTTGACCCACTTTAAACGGCCAGATTTCGTTCAAACTTTGTAGATTTATTGAGGACCGATGACAATACACTAATTTGATAAAATTATTCCATTTTAACCGACTTCCCAAAAAGGAGGAGGTTACACATACACATCGATTACTCCGAGGTTTATAGACCGATTTACGTGATTCTTTTTTTGTTCGACTTGGAATAGCTGCCAGTTGGTCCCATATTCATCAGGTCAGGATCTGATGATGGAAACCCTGAGAAATCGAGGGCAACCTTCAAAACTTGTAGGCATATATAGGGTAAAAACTTGACACTTAGGTGTACGCCTAAAAGCACTATTCAACTGTGAAGATTTGGAGCTGACCTGATGATGGAGACCAGAGAGGGTCGAGGGAACTCGACAACTGAATATGTAAACTACCTCGTGTTTGGGCTTAAATTATTTGTATTGACAAGACCTTTGCAACAGTGAAGGTTTGGAGCTGACCTGATGATGGAGACCAGAGAAAATGGAGGGAACTCGACAACTGAATATGTAAACTACCTCGTGTTTGGGCTTAAATTATTCGTATTGACAAGACCTATGCAATAGTGAAGGTTTGGAGCTGACCTGATGATGGAGACCAGAGAAAGTCAAGGGAACTCGACAACTGAATATGTAAAATACCTCGTTTGGACTTATATTCTTTGTATTGATGAGAACTTCCCACTTGTATGGATAGTGACAACTATTCGTATCACTGAAAAGCTTTAAATAAATAACCTTTTTACAAAAAAATTAAACCGAGTTCCCAAAACACTAAAAAGCAAAAAAAAAACTAATTTTAGGTGCATCGGCCTAGAAGTCGGTGGCAAAATTAACTTAGTAACATCCATTAGACACCGACTTCTAGGCTTTTCAATTTGCAAAATATGATCTTTGTTAATTTATATAATTTTCATCTATAGTCGATAAGGTAAGATTATTAATTAAAATTTTCTAGAATTTTTCTCTACAGTCGATAAGGCAGGACTCGATGTTAATTTTTATTTCCAATAATTATCTTTAGCCGTTTTCTCTAATATTGACCAATTTTTGTATACTAAAGAGAATTTTAATTCTACAAAACAAATAATAGTTTTAAAACGAACTAAAAAGTAGAAAATAAATATTAGTTTAAAAAAAACTAAAAAACACGCTTTTTATAGAAAAACGTGCTTTTTAAGATATTATCGAAATGAAAATCACTGTACTCATATCTGTCAATAAAATATTTATAACTATTGACACCATGCACCCCACGCTTTTTTTTAAATATTTTTTTTTGTATTCACACTATTATTAATTTATATTCATTGAAATTTTTAACACTGTTTTCTTAATTTAAATTCATTAAAATTTATTTTCTATTTTTTAGTTCGTTTTTCTATAAAAAGCGTGTTTTTTAGTTTTTTTTAAACTAATATTTTGAAACAAGCTTAAAGTACTAAAAATACTTACTACAGAGGAATAACCTGCCCACTAGGCTACCTAAGTGCAATACCATGGATTAGTTTCATTAATAAAGTAAAATGTTTGAGCGACAGGCATGGGGAGAATCCTCCTTTAGATAAAAACAAAGAAAAAGGTAACATCTGACTATCACAAGCGATTTTGACTATGTTTGTTACTTTTACTGTCCCTGTAAACGGCTGAACTATTTATTATGAAGTTCGATTTGAAAATATGTAGGTGATACTCTGCATACGATAATCATAATCTATATTTGTGTCTACTCAATGTTAATGTATGCACATGTTATGTATCGACAGCACACGCTACATTATTTATACTATCATCACACAAACATTTTACGCAATTTTCAATGTTTTCTCGCGGTCGCAATTAATTACCTAGATTAATTTTATTTTCTACTAGCTTTCCGCCCGCGGCTTCGCCCGCGTGGAATTCGGTTATATTGCGGTATAAATCACAACTATAAGAAAACTTCTCATTCCCACGGAAAAATCTAAGAAGCGCGATGTAACGCTGGATACGATTAGTTGTTAAACCAAAACTGAATGGTACACTATATTATACGTTTTCCCTTGTGGAGCAAAAACATGCAGATTTTGGGCACTGGAAACCCGGGAACACGCTACATAGAGCTGACCATGCGAAAAACAATGTTTTTCAAAAACAGTTTAGACAATTAAACAAATTGTACATCATCCCTCGGGAATTCCTCATTTTCGGGGATTCATTATCGTATCATTTAGCTTCTAAATTTACATGTTTATATTCGTTTGCAATATATTACCTTGTTTTAAACGACACACAGCGCCATCTACAATCCATCCATCAAGCAAACAATATTTTTGCTTTCCCTCGGGAATATCTATTTTTTTCGGGATAAAAAGTACCCTATTATTTAATCCGGACTTCTAACTTTACGTCTGCAAAATTTCAAAGCAA
Source organism: Helicoverpa armigera (assembly GCF_030705265.1). NCBI lineage: Eukaryota > Metazoa > Arthropoda > Insecta > Lepidoptera > Noctuidae > Helicoverpa > Helicoverpa armigera. The sequence goes on from NC_087135.1 coordinate 11,652,143, forward strand.
TCGGTTCAGTAGTTACGGCGTGAAAGCGGACCAAACAAACAAACAAACTCACTTTCCGATTTATAATATTAAGTAAGGATAGTAAGGATGTCTGTCTTCTAGCTACATATCTGAATTATCTTATAAATCGTGTCACACCGAAACAAATGTAAATATTTGTTCGTAATATCAGACATACATATGTCTGATACTTGTGTATGGTCGCAAAGCTGAAAATAACATAGAAAGTCTTGACACTCGTTCATATTACCTATATGTAATGTACCTGGAGTGATCCCAGGCTTAAGCAGGGATCCCAAATACAACAGAAAGTCCTTAAGAACATCCAAAGCAATAATTATCTAATTAATTTGGTAATTATTGCTACTATTTAATATATTTTAAAATTCAATATTTTAAATTAATTATGTAAAATTTGATTTGCACGATATTCAATTGAAAGTCTGGAAAATTGGTCCGTGACGCCCGCACAGCCGAGCGTGATGGGGGATATCGGTAGCGGGGCGTACACGAGTCCTATCACGAATCACGAATTTCTTTTTTTTTTTTTGAGAACTCAAACTCAAACTCAATTTTTTTTATTTCAAATAGGCCTATAAAAGCTCTTTCGAAATGTCAAAGTTAGTAGATTTTTCTTACACTTCTGATATTGCCGTTGACCTAACATAATCAAAGCCTAGAAACATGTTCCAATTTTTGTAGTGCAAATGCCACTTAGGTACCAAAGCGGCCAAAAAAAAATAATTTCATATTAGACACCACAGCCCTCGATACTTTTGGTGTATCCCACCGCAATTTTAAGAAAAAGCTCCTTGAGATACGAACAATGAAGTATAAGAATCATATGTACTAGAACTCTATTTTGACCAGAATAGTAAAACATAGGTACTGTTGAATTTTGCACCGTGGCTTCTTCGAAATCAATTAAAAATTATCTTAGACATGTTGTCTTACGATTATTTTCTTGGGCGATCTTCATTCGCTTTAAGTTTAAATATAAGATGTAACATTTGCTTTAGTTTTTGAACTAATTTTGAATGACCTTGAAAAGGCTTCAGCGTAAACATCAACAAGGAAGTGTCATCGAACCTTCATACGAGTTGTGCATGCGGCGGCGCATTGCGCAAGCGCGGCTGCGCGCGAGTATATAGCGCGGCGGCGAGCGCTCGGCAGCACAGACGCAGCAACAAGCAAGTCAACATGAAAGCCTTCGTGAGTAGAGTGTGTGGCGTGTGGTGCGCAGTGTGCGGTGCAGTGCTCAGCATGTAACTCTGTTCCAGATCGTCCTGTGCGCGCTGGTGGCGGTGGCGGCGAGCGCCGCGGTGCGCGAAGCGCGGCTACAGCAGCGGCTGGAGCGGCTCCCTGGGCGGCTACTCCGGCGGCCTGTCCGGCGGCTACTCCGGCGGCCTCTCCGGCGGCTACTCCGGTGGCTACTCCGCGCCCGCTGCCCAGGTGGTCGCCGTCAACAAGGTGGTGAACGTGCAGCGCGAGGTCACCGTGCCGCAGGTGGTCAACGTGCGCAAGATCGTCTCCGTGCCGCAGGTGGTCACCGTCAAGCAGGTCGTGCCCGTCTCCGGCGGGTACGGCGGCTCCCTCGGCGGCGGCTACTCCTCCGGCTCCATCGGCTACTCCTCGGGCTACTCCTCCGGCGGCATCTCCTCCGGCGGACACGGCGGCTCCGGCTGGTGGTGAACACTCTAGTCACCGACAACCTGAAATGTTATTTATTAAATAGAATTGTTTACAAACACCAACTATAGCAAGTTATTTCTCGAAGTACCGAGCACCTGACTTCAGTTAACCTCGTAAGCAACTTCATGGATCTTTTTAATGAACCGTAAACTTCAACACAAAAAGCTCATACAAGATTGTTTGCTCTTGACAATCAAAGAACTACTTCTAATAAGTGATCACATTGGATAGTTTGGACTAAGACCCTGAGGGATCAGTTCAACCACTTTCAAAATAATAGTAACAAGTTTTATGCTTCTGTAATGAGAGCTCTAATCGTTTTACGGAGTTTTTTCAGTACATTAATCAATGAGCATGATTCAAAGTTGTGAATATACGTACCTATGTATTATTAGGTTATTTGACTTGCCGAGTCATTGGCCGAGTATTGGTTTTGGTGATGTTTCACATAGTAGATTATGTATAGATGGTTCGCTCCCAAGACATAATGTTTCCTCGTAACGCTGCGGAGGCGGACTGCTCCCGTGTCCGGAGCGCGGGACTGAAAATATATAACTATACGATCAAATCGTCAAGCTATAGACATTATAAAAAATAAACACCCAAAACTTGTTTAAGACTTTAGACTGTTAGTTCAACACGGTTACCTACCAATATTTCATGGTATGAACTGTGGTCCTAGTTTACCGTTCTCATTGTACTACAAAAACTGTTGCACATGTAGATGGGCAAGTTCTAAAGATATACCTATTTTTTCAAATTCATTTATTTATTGCGAATATGGGTACATGGGAAGACCTTACAGCTATATAACAAAATATGGATTGACCATATGCTACCATAAGGCATGTAAAAACTTCATTACAATTTAAGTTATTTAAACACTTCCTTTTGTAGCAGCTTGAGTTATAGGCATAGGTGAGAGTGTGTATAGATAGAGTCATCCTTCACACACAGCTGGTTTCGTCTGCCCACAATTAGTTCATTCGGTGAGTATCCACTCAAAAGCCCACTAAGTATTGCGCAAAAAAGTTAATTCTGCAATGCTTTTATTGCGTACCTACAGCTAATAATTATCCTATTTATACACACACTTATTCAATAGGTATATTAAATAAACATATTTATAAAAATTGATATAATTTTCAGATTTTCAGAATTCCTGGTTAGGTTTTATTTATCATATTAATTTCATAATTTAAATCTATATTAATATTAACATTATAGATATATACAAATTCATCTAAATTGAGTCTCCACTCTCCTAAACATAGGGGAAGGTACTAAAATGTTTATATCTCATCGTGAATAACATCATCATGGAGCAACGAATTAATCAAATTAATTTAATAAAAGTGTTACTCTAAGGTCACTTGTCTGGTTATTTATTATAACAACACTGCCTAACGCTACACCCTGTTTTATTTACCTAACGAGTAGGTACTGCATATTTTCACTTTGTTTCTATTGTTCCACGTAAACAGCATAAAGTCCTTTCCACACAAACGCTGTAGTTACAAGGTGTAATAACGATAAGCCGTTTGGAAGTTGCAATTGTTTATTGAATAACTTTCACATAAAATCTTAAATAATAAAATAATAGTGTATTTTTCTCTACAGTAAATAGTATTCAAATATTCAATATGTATGGGGCCTTACTAATGTCGAATTAAGAACAGTTTTTTGCCCCGCCCCGACGAATTACCCATTTCCTTTCTGTCAATACCGAAAATGTGCAAGACATAATATATCTCTCGCAATTATACTCCGTACTTGTTTGTTAAAAATTGCTTATAGTTAATCGTTTTCAAGTACTTAAACTCTGTTCAGCTGTCTTAATTATAACGTTAATCGTAAAACTCGTAGCCAAACAAAACAAGAAAACAGACTCAGCCAGATAGAACACATGAGCTTACACTCACAAAACTGGCATTTGAAATCTACCTACTATCGCTAGCATTGTCTTTATCATGCATTTGTCTTTACATGTACTTGCCTACAAGAAACTTCTACTAATATCAAAGTTTTCAGAACTGAATTCAGGAACCGAGCTTCATACAAGTGGCTTTCCTTACCCGGTCGCGCTGCGTGTGCTCCCGCGGCGGCGCATTGCGCAAGCGCGGCTGCGCGCGAGTATATAGCGCGGCGGCGAGCGCTCGGCAGCACAGACGCAGCAACAAGCAAGTCAACATGAAAGCCTTCGTGAGTAGAGTGTGTGGCGTGTGGTGCGCAGTGTGCGGTGCAGTGCTCAGCATGTAACTCTGTTCCAGATCGTCCTGTGCGCGCTGGTGGCGGTGGCGGCGAGCGCCGCGGTGCGCGAGAAGCGCGGCTACAGCAGCGGCTGGAGCGGCTCCCTGGGCGGCTACTCCGGCGGCCTGTCCGGCGGCTACTCCGGCGGCCTCTCCGGCGGCTACTCCGGTGGCTACTCCGCGCCCGCTGCCCAGGTGGTCGCCGTCAACAAGGTGGTGAACGTGCAGCGCGAGGTCACCGTGCCGCAGGTGGTCAACGTGCGCAAGATCGTCTCCGTGCCGCAGGTGGTCACCGTCAAGCAGGTCGTGCCCGTCTCCGGCGGGTACGGCGGCTCCCTCGGCGGCGGCTACTCCTCCGGCTCCATCGGCTACTCCTCGGGCTACTCCTCCGGCGGCATCTCCTCCGGCGGACACGGCGGCTCCGGCTGGTGGTGAACACTCTAGTCACCGACTCTCTAGTTAATGTACAAACTGTAAATAAAATATTTAATTTTATGCAACATTTTCTTGCATACCTCCTGGCGTTGCCCATAATGCTCAACTCAGTCATGCCCGCAATGCTCACCCCAAACACATACGACAATAAACGAAAACGAACAAGATGACATATCTACAGTACGGTCTAGTATACTTATTATACTTATTTCTGAGCTTTCCGAAGTTTATAAAAAATACTGAACCGAATATGACTGATTACTTACTTCAGTTGTTGAAGGTAGGTAGGTACCAACTCTTTGCAAAAGGTAAACGGATTTGAGCAAATTTCTTCAAGATAAAAAGCCATTAATTCAAAGTAGGCTGAAAATCTGCGCTTTTCAAAGTTCAAATTTACAAAGACAGCTCCCAAAACGCCCGCCCTTCACCACTTCCTATATGTTTTGCTGGGAAAAGAAGTGGTGGAACAAACTCCCACAACACAATTCTGTCCGTATGGTTTGAAGAACCAATAAAAAATATACAAAATATTACAAATATCCTACTATCCTACCCTACTAGTCCTACTAGTCCTACTAGTCTATACATATAATAAATCTGTAAAAACTGTGTCTGTACATTGAATATATTAAAAAAATAATAATTGGGTGGGGTTTAGAAACAGTAATGGAGCACAAATCCAAAAAAAAAATTTTGTCTGTATGTCTGTATGTCTGCATGTCTGTATGTCTGTATGTCTGTTTGTTTGTACACGCTAATCTTCCGAACTACTGAACGGATTTCAATTATTTTTTCTTTGTTGTATCAGTATTAAGCCTGGTCAACATATAGGCTATAATTTATCTTCGAAACTTGAAGACCTGATGCAGAACACCAACAGACCAACAAAACTATAAGAGATACAAAAATGGTGCCATGACAAAAATTGTTTCATGTGATGAGCATTTTCAGCTGAGATAATAAATTTGAAGATCTGGATAACCTGATGTGGAACCCCAAGAGCCCAGCTTCTCTGTACCATATACAGGTATGACGTTTTAGCAAAAGTTGTTCAATTTGATAAGCACTTTCTATTGATTTATACAAATTGAAGATCTAAAACACCTGATGTGGAACTCCAGGGGCCCAGCTAGACTATAGCATATAGAGGTGTGACGTTTTAGCAAAAGTTGTTCAATTTGATAAGCACTTTCTATTGACTTATACAAATTGAAGATCTAAAACACCTGATGTGGAACTCCAGGGGCCCAGCTAGACTATAGCATATAGAGGTATGACGTTTGAGCACAAGTTGTTCAATCTAATAAGCACTCTCTGTTGACTTATAAAAATTGAAGATGTAAAGCACCTGATGTGGAACTCCAGGAGATGTATAGAAATGAATGTTATGAAATAGGTGGTATGGTGAATCAAAAAAAGTAATTAGTCCGTCTTTTAGATAACCCTAAAATAATGGACACGTATTTTTCTTTTCTCTCTCTGACAAACAAATAATAACGAAGATACAACAACGCTTGAATTTCGTGTTAAGTCACTGCTTATAGTACAAATTTTACATACCTAGACGTGGCGTCACGAGCCCCCACTCTCCGACTTTGTTGCGTTATATCTCATTATTATTATGTATGTCTTCCAGACCTCGAGACTACAGAGTTCCGAATTTTTGGGTGGCAAACGTGGGGCCAAAGCCAACAAGCTGATGCCCTTTTGAGACAACTTAAATGAAATGGTGACACAAAACCGACGATTATCCCTTTATACACTATAGAAATGAACCCAATGACAATCCCCGGTTCTGTGCTGAACTATTGCTAACTGTGGAGGAAAACTACTAGGGCTATTGTGATGGATGGATGTGATGGAGTGGGATGTTAGTGGATGACAATGTATTAGGTACATGTAAAAATGGCAGGTGGAGACTCGCCACCTCACTTACTGGGCCCCCGGGAATCAGTCATTGAATAGCAACAAGAGGGCAACAGGGACATGAGCGGCTGAAGGGTGAGGATACCTCGGCGGACTTTAAACGCAGATTACGCGCTCCCTGTGCTTACCATGAGGCACATACCCTCCGAGCAGGGCTACTAATCCTGCTCTAGCGACTCCACTCTGGACGGCCAAGCCAGCCAAGCCAGAGGCGTGAGACCTACCCCCGTCATGGTTCACTCCGACCGGCCGGAGATGGGGGACAGTATACTCTCCCTGGAGAACTCAGTATATATAGCCCTGCGGGGTCGCTACTCAGCCTCAGATGTCCTGCGGTGAATATATCTCATTATTTATGATCTTTGATTTTGCTGACCCCGTAGTCGCTGGCATAAGGGACAGGATCCGCGTACGAAGTCGCGGGCAGAAGCTAGTAGTATTATAAATGTGAAAGATTGTGAGAATGTATGGATGTATGTTTGTTATTCTTTGACGCAAAAACGACTGGACCCATTTGGTCGAAATTTGTAATGTACATAAGTGATACCCTGGATTAACATATAGGCTACTTTTTATCAACGCACCACGCGAGTGAAGCCGCGGGCGGAAAGTAGTCATTATTTATATAAAATTGAACACTTAAAATTCTTTGTATAATAGGAAGTAAAAGACAGCTTATACGTCACGACGATTTTATCAAAAACATCGTGGAAGGGAAAGTCGAATTATTAAAGAGGGGAAGGGGTCGTAAAAGGTACAGCTACATGAAGCAAATTAAAGAGAAGGTGAATGTTGTGACGTATAAGGAAGTTCAGGAGTTGGCGCTAGATATGCGTAAATGGACGAAGCTGCACCGACAAGAGCTGGGCTCTTAAATTCAAGAACAAAATTCTTTATATTAAAAAACACAAGTAGGTAAAAATTTAATCATGTTTGGTAGCACACATCTTACCCATACCACCTTATTCAAGCAGATAAAAAAAGTCCATTCAGTGAAGATAGGTGTAGATAGAGCGTGCCAACCACACATGTGAAAAAGTTTTTTTATTATTATTTAGAGTATCACTCTGCAAACTTTTGGTCGGAAGATATTTTTTTGGGCTCATAAATCAGTATAAAGATGAATGGATCAGGTATTTAGCTGGTATCAAACCGACTGAAAACAGATCACTAATTTCTTTAAAAAAAATTACAACCACCGGATCAACCTATTATTATATTACCCTATTACATATTCTATATTCTTTCCATTTATTTCTGGCATCAAGGCCCATATCAGTATAAACAGTACCTAGCAAAAGGCTAGATTTTGCACCCAGGTTACAGGAAGTGCTATACATTTTTTTGAATTTTTGTTTAACCATGACGCAATATATGCCGCCGCGATGCGTTCGCCGGAGGTCACAGTGGGGCACAAACTAGTGCATCTCACACGCGTGTACACAAAGTCAAGTTGAACTGTTACTCAATGTTAATGTATGCACATGTTATGTATCGACAGCACACGCTACATTATTTATACTATCATCACACAAACATTTTACGCAATTTCCAATGTTTTCTCGCGGTCGCAATTAATTACCTATTCCAATACCTAGATTAATTTTATTCTTCCAGCTACATATCTAAATCATCTTATGCTTTCACGTGTCACACCGAAACAAATGTAAATATTTGTTCGTTATATCAGACATATGTCTGATACTTGTGTATGGTCGCAAAGATGAAGTTAACACATAGAAAGTCTTGCCACTCATTCATATTACCTATATGTAATGTACCTGGAGTGATCCCAGGCTTACGCAGTGATCCCAAATACAAGAGAAAGTCCTTAAGGACATCCAAAGCAATAATTACCTAATAAATTTGGTAATTATTGGTATTATTTAATTATTTTTTTAATTCAATATTTTAAATTAATTACGTACAATTTGATTTGCACGATATTCAATTGAAAGTCTGGAAAATTGGTCCGTGACGCCCGCACAGCCGAGCGTGATGGGGGATATCGGTAGCGGGGCGTACACGAGTCCTATCACGAATCACGAATTTCTTTTTTTTTTTTGAGAACTCAAACTCAAACTCAATTTTTTTTTATTTCAAATAGGCCTATAAAAGCTCTTTCGAAATGTCAAAGTTAGTAGATTTTTCTTACACTTCTGATATTGCCGTTGACCTAAAATAATCAAAGCCTAGAAACATGTTCCAATTTTTGTAGTGCAAATGCCACTTAGGTACCAAAGCGGCCAAAAAAAAATAATTTCATATTAGACACCACAGCCCTCGATACTTTTGGTGTATCCCACCGCAATTTTAAGAAAAAGCTCCTTGAGATACGAACAATGAAGTATAAGAATCATATGTACTAGAACTCTATTTTGACCAGAATAGTAAAACATAGGTACTGTTGAATTTTGCACCGTGGCTTCTTCGAAATCAATTAAAAATTATCTTAGACATGTTGTCTTACGATTATTTTCTTGGGCGATCTTCATTCGCTTTAAGTTTAAATATAAGATGTAACATTTGCTTTAGTTTTTGAACTAATTTTGAATGACCTTGAAAAGGCTTCAGCGTAAACATCAACAAGGAAGTGTCATCGAACCTTCATACGAGTTGTGCATGCGGCGGCGCATTGCGCAAGCGCGGCTGCGCGCGAGTATATAGCGCGGCGGCGAGCGCTCGGCAGCACAGACGCAGCAACAAGCAAGTCAACATGAAAGCCTTCGTGAGTAGAGTGTGTGGCGTGTGGTGCGCAGTGTGCGGTGCAGTGCTCAGCATGTAACTCTGTTCCAGATCGTCCTGTGCGCGCTGGTGGCGGTGGCGGCGAGCGCCGCGGTGCGCGAGAAGCGCGGCTACAGCAGCGGCTGGAGCGGCTCCCTGGGCGGCTACTCCGGCGGCCTGTCCGGCGGCTACTCCGGCGGCCTCCGGCGGCTACTCCGGTGGCTACTCCGCGCCCGCTGCCCAGGTGGTCGCCGTCAACAAGGTGGTGAACGTGCAGCGCGAGGTCACCGTGCCGCAGGTGGTCAACGTGCGCAAGATCGTCTCCGTGCCGCAGGTGGTCACCGTCAAGCAGGTCGTGCCCGTCTCCGGCGGGTACGGCGGCTCCCTCGGCGGCGGCTACTCCTCCGGCTCCATCGGCTACTCCTCGGGCTACTCCTCCGGCGGCATCTCCTCCGGCGGACACGGCGGCTCCGGCTGGTGGTGAACACTCTAGTCACCGACAACCTGAAATGTTATTTATTAAATAGAATTGTTTACAAACACCAACTATAGCAAGTTATTTCTCGAAGTACCGAGCACCTGACTTCAGTTAACCTCGTAAGCAACTTCATGGATCTTTTTAATGAACCGTAAACTTCAACACAAAAAGCTCATACAAGATTGTTTGCTCTTGACAATCAAAGAACTACTTCTAATAAGTGATCACATTGGATAGTTTGGACTAAGACCCTGAGGGATCAGTTCAACCACTTTCAAAATAATAGTAACAAGTTTTATGCTTCTGTAATGAGAGCTCTAATCGTTTTACGGAGTTTTTTCAGTACATTAATCAATGAGCATGATTCAAAGTTGTGAATATACGTACCTATGTATTATTAGGTTATTTGACTTGCCGAGTCATTGGCCGAGTATTGGTTTTGGTGATGTTTCACATAGTAGATTATGTATAGATGGTTCGCTCCCAAGACATAATGTTTCCTCGTAACGCTGCGGAGGCGGACTGCTCCCGTGTCCGGAGCGCGGGACTGAAAATATATAACTATACGATCAAATCGTCAAGCTATAGACATTATAAAAAATAAACACCCAAAACTTGTTTAAGACTTTAGACTGTTAGTTCAACACGGTTACCTACCAATATTTCATGGTATGAACTGTGGTCCTAGTTTACCGTTCTCATTGTACTACAAAAACTGTTGCACATGTAGATGGGCAAGTTCTAAAGATATACCTATTTTTTCAAATTCATTTATTTATTGCGAATATGGGTACATGGGAAGACCTTACAGCTATATAACAAAATATGGATTGACCATATGCTACCATAAGGCATGTAAAAACTTCATTACAATTTAAGTTATTTAAACACTTCCTTTGTAGCAGCTTGAGTTATAGGCATAGGTGAGAGTGTGTATAGATAGAGTCATCCTTCACACACAGCTGGTTTCGTCTGCCCACAATTAGTTCATTCGGTGAGTATCCACTCAAAAGCCCACTAAGTATTGCGCAAAAAAGTTAATTCTGCAATGCTTTTATTGCGTACCTACAGCTAATAATTATCCTATTTATACACACACTTATTCAATAGGTATATTAAATAAACATATTTATAAAAATTGATATAATTTTCAGATTTTCAGAATTCCTGGTTAGGTTTTATTTATCATATTAATTTCATAATTTAAATCTATATTAATATTAACATTATAGATATATACAAATTCATCTAAATTGAGTCTCCACTCTCCTAAACATAGGGGAAGGTACTAAAATGTTTATATCTCATCGTGAATAACATCATCATGGAGCAACGAATTAATCAAATTAATTTAATAAAAGTGTTACTCTAAGGTCACTTGTCTGGTTATTTATTATAACAACACTGCCTAACGCTACACCCTGTTTTATTTACCTAACGAGTAGGTACTGCATATTTTCACTTTGTTTCTATTGTTCCACGTAAACAGCATAAAGTCCTTTCCACACAAACGCTGTAGTTACAAGGTGTAATAACGATAAGCCGTTTGGAAGTTGCAATTGTTTATTGAATAACTTTCACATAAAATCTTAAATAATAAAATAATAGTGTATTTTCTCTACAGTAAATAGTATTCAAATATTCAATATGTATGGGGCCTTACTAATGTCGAATTAAGAACAGTTTTTGCCCCGCCCGACGAATTACCCATTTCCTTTCTGTCAATACCGAAAATGTGCAAGACATAATATATCTCTCGCAATTATACTCCGTACTTGTTTGTTAAAAAAATTGCTTATAGTTAATCGTTTTCAAGTACTTAAACTCTGTTCAGCTGTCTTAATTATAACGTTAATCGTAAAACTCGTAGCCAAACAAAACAAGAAAACAGACTCAGCCAGATAGAACACATGAGCTTACACTCACAAAACTGGCATTTGAAATCTACCTACTATCGCTAGCATTGTCTTTATCATGCATTTGTCTTTACATGTACTTGCCTACAAGAAACTTCTACTAATATCAAAGTTTTCAGAACTGAATTCAGGAACCGAGCTTCATACAAGTGGCTTTCCTTACCCGGTCGCGCTGCGTGTGCTCCCGCGGCGGCGCATTGCGCAAGCGCGGCTGCGCGCGAGTATATAGCGCGGCGGCGAGCGCTCGGCAGCACAGACGCAGCAACAAGCAAGTCAACATGAAAGCCTTCGTGAGTAGAGTGTGTGGCGTGTGGTGCGCAGTGTGCGGTGCAGTGCTCAGCATGTAACTCTGTTCCAGATCGTCCTGTGCGCGCTGGTGGCGGTGGCGGCGAGCGCCGCGGTGCGCGAGAAGCGCGGCTACAGCAGCGGCTGGAGCGGCTCCCTGGGCGGCTACTCCGGCGGCCTGTCCGGCGGCTACTCCGGCGGCCTCTCCGGCGGCTACTCCGGTGGCTACTCCGCGCCCGCTGCCCAGGTGGTCGCCGTCAACAAGGTGGTGAACGTGCAGCGCGAGGTCACCGTGCCGCAGGTGGTCAACGTGCGCAAGATCGTCTCCGTGCCGCAGGTGGTCACCGTCAAGCAGGTCGTGCCCGTCTCCGGCGGGTACGGCGGCTCCCTCGGCGGCGGCTACTCCTCCGGCTCCATCGGCTACTCCTCGGGCTACTCCTCCGGCGGCATCTCCTCCGGCGGACACGGCGGCTCCGGCTGGTGGTGAACACTCTAGTCACCGACTCTCTAGTTAATGTACAAACTGTAAATAAAATATTTAATTTTATGCAACATTTTCTTGCATACCTCCTGGCGTTGCCCATAATGCTCAACTCAGTCATGCCCGCAATGCTCACCCCAAACACATACGACAATAAACGAAAACGAACAAGATGACATATCTACAGTACGGTCTAGTATACTTATTATACTTATTTCTGAGCTTTCCGAAGTTTATAAAAAATACTGAACCGAATATGACTGATTACTTACTTCAGTTGTTGAAGGTAGGTAGGTACCAACTCTTTGCAAAAGGTAAACGGATTTGAGCAAATTTCTTCAAGATAAAAAGCCATTAATTCAAAGTAGGCTGAAAATCTGCGCTTTTCAAAGTTCAAATTTACAAAAGACAGCTCCCAAAACGCCCGCCCTTCACCACTTCCTATATGTTTTTGCTGGGAAAAAGAAGTGGTGGAACAAACTCCCCAGCAACACAATTCTGTCCGTATGGTTTGAAGAACCAATAAAAAAATATACAAAATATTACAAATATCCTACTATCCTACCCTACTAGTCCTACTAGTCCTACTAGTCTATACATATAATAAATCTGTAAAAAAACTGTGTCTGTACATTGAATATATTAAAAAAATAATAATTGGGTGGGGTTTAGAAACAGTAATGGAGCACAAATCCAAAAAAAAAATTTTGTCTGTATGTCTGTATGTCTGCATGTCTGTATGTCTGTATGTCTGTTTGTTTGTACACGCTAATCTTCCGAACTACTGAACGGATTTCAATTATTTTTTCTTTGTTGTATCAGTATTAAGCCTGGTCAACATATAGGCTATAATTTATCTTCGAAACTTGAAGACCTGATGCAGAACACCAACAGACCAACAAAACTATAAGAGATACAAAAATGGTGCCATGACAAAAATTGTTTCATGTGATGAGCATTTTCAGCTGAGATAATAAATTTGAAGATCTGGATAACCTGATGTGGAACCCCAAGAGCCCAGCTTCTCTGTACCATATACAGGTATGACGTTTTAGCAAAAGTTGTTCAATTTGATAAGCACTTTCTATTGATTTATACAAATTGAAGATCTAAAACACCTGATGTGGAACTCCAGGGGCCCAGCTAGACTATAGCATATAGAGGTGTGACGTTTTAGCAAAAGTTGTTCAATTTGATAAGCACTTTCTATTGACTTATACAAATTGAAGATCTAAAACACCTGATGTGGAACTCCAGGGGCCCAGCTAGACTATAGCATATAGAGGTATGACGTTTGAGCACAAGTTGTTCAATCTAATAAGCACTCTCTGTTGACTTATAAAAATTGAAGATGTAAAGCACCTGATGTGGAACTCCAGGAGATGTATAGAAATGAATGTTATGAAATAGGTGGTATGGTGAATCAAAAAAAGTAATTAGTCCGTCTTTTAGATAACCCTAAAATAATGGACACGTATTTTCTTTTCTCTCTGACAAACAAATAATAACGAAGATACAACAACGCTTGAATTTCGTGTTAAGTCACTGCTTATAGTACAAATTTTACATACCTAGACGTGGCGTCACGAGCCCCACTCTCCGACTTTGTTGCGTTATATCTCATTATTATTATGTATGTCTTCCAGACCTCGAGACTACAGAGTTCCGAATTTTTGGGTGGCAAACGTGGGGCCAAAGCCAACAAGCTGATGCCCTTTTGAGACAACTTAAATGAAATGGTGACACAAAACCGACGATTATCCCTTTATACACTATAGAAATGAACCCAATGACAATCCCCGGTTCTGTGCTGAACTATTGCTAACTGTGGAGGAAAACTACTAGGGCTATTGTGATGGATGGATGTGATGGAGTGGGATGTTAGTGGATGACAATGTATTAGGTACATGTAAAATGGCAGGTGGAGACTCGCCACCTCACTTACTGGGCCCCCGGGAATCAGTCATTGAATAGCAACAAGAGGGCAACAGGGACATGAGCGGCTGAAGGGTGAGGATACCTCGGCGGACTTTAAACGCAGATTACGCGCTCCCTGTGCTTACCATGAGGCACATACCCTCCGAGCAGGGCTACTAATCCTGCTCTAGCGACTCCACTCTGGACGGCCAAGCCAGCCAAGCCAGAGGCGTGAGACCTACCCCCGTCATGGTTCACTCCGACCGGCCGGAGATGGGGGACAGTATACTCTCCCTGGAGAACTCAGTATATATAGCCCTGCGGGGTCGCTACTCAGCCTCAGATGTCCTGCGGTGAATATATCTCATTATTTATGATCTTTGATTTTGCTGACCCCGTAGTCGCTGGCATAAGGGACAGGATCCGCGTACGAAGTCGCGGGCAGAAGCTAGTAGTATTATAAATGTGAAAGATTGTGAGAATGTATGTTTGTTATTCTTTGACGCAAAAACGACTGGACCCATTTGGTCGAAATTTGTAATGTACATAAGTGATACCCTGGATTAACATATAGGCTACTTTTTATCAACGCACCACGCGAGTGAAGCCGCGGGCGGAAAGTAGTCATTATTTATATAAAATTGAACACTTAAAATTCTTTGTATAATAGGAAGTAAAAGACAGCTTATACGTCACGACGATTTTATCAAAAACATCGTGGAAGGGAAAGTCGAATTATTAAAGAGGGAAGGGGTCGTAAAGGTACAGCTACATGAAGCAAATTAAAGAGAAGGTGAATGTTGTGACGTATAAGGAAGTTCAGGAGTTGGCGCTAGATATGCGTAAATGGACGAAGCTGCACCGACAAGAGCTGGGCTCTTAAATTCAAGAACAAAATTCTTTATATTAAAAAACACAAGTAGGTAAAAATTTAATCATGTTTGGTAGCACACATCTTACCCATACCACCTTATTCAAGCAGATAAAAAAAGTCCATTCAGTGAAGATAGGTGTAGATAGAGCGTGCCAACCACACATGTGAAAAAGTTTTTTTATTATTATTTAGAGTATCACTCTGCAAACTTTTGGTCGGAAGATATTTTTTTGGGCTCATAAATCAGTATAAAGATGAATGGATCAGGTATTTAGCTGGTATCAAACCGACTGAAAACAGATCACTAATTTCTTTAAAAAATTACAACCACCGGATCAACCTATTATTATATTACCCTATTACATATTCTATATTCTTTCCATTTATTTCTGGCATCAAGGCCCATATCAGTATAAACAGTACCTAGCAAAAGGCTAGATTTTGCACCCAGGTTACAGGAAGTGCTATACATTTTTGAATTTTGTTTAACCATGACGCAATATATGCCGCCGCGATGCGTTCGCCGGAGGTCACAGTGGGGCACAAACTAGTGCATCTCACACGCGTGTACACAAAGTCAAGTTGAACTGTTACTCAATGTTAATGTATGCACATGTTATGTATCGACAGCACACGCTACATTATTTATACTATCATCACACAAACATTTTACGCAATTTCCAATGTTTTCTCGCGGTCGCAATTAATTACCTATTCCAATACCTAGATTAATTTTATTCTTCCAGCTACATATCTAAATCATCTTATGCTTTCACGTGTCACACCGAAACAAATGTAAATATTTGTTCGTTATATCAGACATATGTCTGATACTTGTGTATGGTCGCAAAGATGAAGTTAACACATAGAAAGTCTTGCCACTCATTCATATTACCTATATGTAATGTACCTGGAGTGATCCCAGGCTTACGCAGTGATCCCAAATACAAGAGAAAGTCCTTAAGGACATCCAAAGCAATAATTACCTAATAAATTTGGTAATTATTGGTATTATTTAATTATTTTTTTAATTCAATATTTTAAATTAATTACGTACAATTTGATTTGCACGATATTCAATTGAAAGTCTGGAAAATTGGTCCGTGACGCCCGCACAGCCGAGCGTGATGGGGGATATCGGTAGCGGGCGTACACGAGTCCTATCACGAATCACGAATTTCTTTTTTTTTGAGAACTCAAACTCAAACTCAATTTTTTTTTATTTCAAATAGGCCTATAAAAGCTCTTTCGAAATGTCAAAGTTAGTAGATTTTTCTTACACTTCTGATATTGCCGTTGACCTAAAATAATCAAAGCCTAGAAACATGTTCCAATTTTTGTAGTGCAAATGCCACTTAGGTACCAAAGCGGCCAAAAAAAAATAATTTCATATTAGACACCACAGCCCTCGATACTTTTGGTGTATCCCACCGCAATTTTAAGAAAAAGCTCCTTGAGATACGAACAATGAAGTATAAGAATCATATGTACTAGAACTCTATTTTGACCAGAATAGTAAAACATAGGTACTGTTGAATTTTGCACCGTGGCTTCTTCGAAATCAATTAAAAATTATCTTAGACATGTTGTCTTACGATTATTTTCTTGGGCGATCTTCATTCGCTTTAAGTTTAAATATAAGATGTAACATTTGCTTTAGTTTTTGAACTAATTTTGAATGACCTTGAAAAGGCTTCAGCGTAAACATCAACAAGGAAGTGTCATCGAACCTTCATACGAGTTGTGCATGCGGCGGCGCATTGCGCAAGCGCGGCTGCGCGCGAGTATATAGCGCGGCGGCGAGCGCTCGGCAGCACAGACGCAGCAACAAGCAAGTCAACATGAAAGCCTTCGTGAGTAGAGTGTGTGGCGTGTGGTGCGCAGTGTGCGGTGCAGTGCTCAGCATGTAACTCTGTTCCAGATCGTCCTGTGCGCGCTGGTGGCGGTGGCGGCGAGCGCCGCGGTGCGCGAGAAGCGCGGCTACAGCAGCGGCTGGAGCGGCTCCCTGGGCGGCTACTCCGGCGGCCTGTCCGGCGGCTACTCCGGCGGCCTCTCCGGCGGCTACTCCGGTGGCTACTCCGCGCCCGCTGCCCAGGTGGTCGCCGTCAACAAGGTGGTGAACGTGCAGCGCGAGGTCACCGTGCCGCAGGTGGTCAACGTGCGCAAGATCGTCTCCGTGCCGCAGGTGGTCACCGTCAAGCAGGTCGTGCCCGTCTCCGGCGGGTACGGCGGCTCCCTCGGCGGCGGCTACTCCTCCGGCTCCATCGGCTACCTCGGGCTACTCCTCCGGCGGCATCTCCTCCGGCGGACACGGCGGCTCCGGCTGGTGGTGAACACTCTAGTCACCGACAACCTGAAATGTTATTTATTAAATAGAATTGTTTACAAACACCAACTATAGCAAGTTATTTCTCGAAGTACCGAGCACCTGACTTCAGTTAACCTCGTAAGCAACTTCATGGATCTTTTTAATGAACCGTAAACTTCAACACAAAAAGCTCATACAAGATTGTTTGCTCTTGACAATCAAAGAACTACTTCTAATAAGTGATCACATTGGATAGTTTGGACTAAGACCCTGAGGGATCAGTTCAACCACTTTCAAAATAATAGTAACAAGTTTTATGCTTCTGTAATGAGAGCTCTAATCGTTTTACGGAGTTTTTTCAGTACATTAATCAATGAGCATGATTCAAAGTTGTGAATATACGTACCTATGTATTATTAGGTTATTTGACTTGCCGAGTCATTGGCCGAGTATTGGTTTTGGTGATGTTTCACATAGTAGATTATGTATAGATGGTTCGCTCCCAAGACATAATGTTTCCTCGTAACGCTGCGGAGGCGGACTGCTCCCGTGTCCGGAGCGCGGGACTGAAAATATATAACTATACGATCAAATCGTCAAGCTATAGACATTATAAAAAATAAACACCCAAAACTTGTTTAAGACTTTAGACTGTTAGTTCAACACGGTTACCTACCAATATTTCATGGTATGAACTGTGGTCCTAGTTTACCGTTCTCATTGTACTACAAAAACTGTTGCACATGTAGATGGGCAAGTTCTAAAGATATACCTATTTTTTCAAATTCATTTATTTATTGCGAATATGGGTACATGGGAAGACCTTACAGCTATATAACAAAATATGGATTGACCATATGCTACCATAAGGCATGTAAAAACTTCATTACAATTTAAGTTATTTAAACACTTCCTTTTGTAGCAGCTTGAGTTATAGGCATAGGTGAGAGTGTGTATAGATAGAGTCATCCTTCACACACAGCTGGTTTCGTCTGCCCACAATTAGTTCATTCGGTGAGTATCCACTCAAAAGCCCACTAAGTATTGCGCAAAAAAGTTAATTCTGCAATGCTTTTATTGCGTACCTACAGCTAATAATTATCCTATTTATACACACACTTATTCAATAGGTATATTAAATAAACATATTTATAAAAATTGATATAATTTTCAGATTTTCAGAATTCCTGGTTAGGTTTTATTTATCATATTAATTTCATAATTTAAATCTATATTAATATTAACATTATAGATATATACAAATTCATCTAAATTGAGTCTCCACTCTCCTAAACATAGGGGAAGGTACTAAAATGTTTATATCTCATCGTGAATAACATCATCATGGAGCAACGAATTAATCAAATTAATTTAATAAAAGTGTTACTCTAAGGTCACTTGTCTGGTTATTTATTATAACAACACTGCCTAACGCTACACCCTGTTTTATTTACCTAACGAGTAGGTACTGCATATTTTCACTTTGTTTCTATTGTTCCACGTAAACAGCATAAAGTCCTTTCCACACAAACGCTGTAGTTACAAGGTGTAATAACGATAAGCCGTTTGGAAGTTGCAATTGTTTATTGAATAACTTTCACATAAAATCTTAAATAATAAAATAATAGTGTATTTTTCTCTACAGTAAATAGTATTCAAATATTCAATATGTATGGGGCCTTACTAATGTCGAATTAAGAACAGTTTTTTGCCCCGCCCCGACGAATTACCCATTTCCTTTCTGTCAATACCGAAAATGTGCAAGACATAATATATCTCTCGCAATTATACTCCGTACTTGTTTGTTAAAAAAATTGCTTATAGTTAATCGTTTTCAAGTACTTAAACTCTGTTCAGCTGTCTTAATTATAACGTTAATCGTAAAACTCGTAGCCAAACAAAACAAGAAAACAGACTCAGCCAGATAGAACACATGAGCTTACACTCACAAAACTGGCATTTGAAATCTACCTACTATCGCTAGCATTGTCTTTATCATGCATTTGTCTTTACATGTACTTGCCTACAAGAAACTTCTACTAATATCAAAGTTTTCAGAACTGAATTCAGGAACCGAGCTTCATACAAGTGGCTTTCCTTACCCGGTCGCGCTGCGTGTGCTCCCGCGGCGGCGCATTGCGCAAGCGCGGCTGCGCGCGAGTATATAGCGCGGCGGCGAGCGCTCGGCAGCACAGACGCAGCAACAAGCAAGTCAACATGAAAGCCTTCGTGAGTAGAGTGTGTGCGTGTGGTGCGCAGTGTGCGGTGCAGTGCTCAGCATGTAACTCTGTTCCAGATCGTCCTGTGCGCGCTGGTGGCGGTGGCGGCGAGCGCCGCGGTGCGCGAGAAGCGCGGCTACAGCAGCGGCTGGAGCGGCTCCCTGGGCGGCTACTCCGGCGGCCTGTCCGGCGGCTACTCCGGCGGCCTCTCCGGCGGCTACTCCGGTGGCTACTCCGCGCCCGCTGCCCAGGTGGTCGCCGTCAACAAGGTGGTGAACGTGCAGCGCGAGGTCACCGTGCCGCAGGTGGTCAACGTGCGCAAGATCGTCTCCGTGCCGCAGGTGGTCACCGTCAAGCAGGTCGTGCCCGTCTCCGGCGGGTACGGCGGCTCCCTCGGCGGCGGCTACTCCTCCGGCTCCATCGGCTACTCCTCGGGCTACTCCTCCGGCGGCATCTCCTCCGGCGGACACGGCGGCTCCGGCTGGTGGTGAACACTCTAGTCACCGACTCTCTAGTTAATGTACAAACTGTAAATAAAATATATTTAACTTTATAAAACGTTTTTTTATGAAAACTAAGTACACACCTACGTCCTTATGACGACAGATATTTGCGCTTAATGCAGATACAGGAAGCCGTTCCATTATGTGGGCATAGCAATTAGAAATTGAAAAGAATTAACATTACAATTTCAAAAATTCACTAGCAATGATAAAAAAGTGAGCAAAAAGAGAACATAACACCATTTTGTTTACTTATGAATATGGGTGACTCACATCAATTCACATTTACTTAAAAGACTCGTCAAACTAACATAACTGCAAATATTTTTGTCATTTGTTTGGCAACGCCCTCGTAGCAGTATGGCAACATATTATATAATAATTGTCTACTGATATGGAAAGGGCACTATTCTAATTCCATTACGTACAGAATTAATTTAAAACTGATGTCACAATTTCCTCTGAATGATTTGTCATCTCGTACCCCTTTATGAGATTTATATTCTACAAATAAATTGTATCACACACTCAAAATTAAAATGCATACATGCACATAGTAATACTTCTGACTGACTGCAATTTCCGTATAAATTAAATTATTCATTGATGTTAAAAATATACAACCAAAATCAAATTGAGATATTTTTAATTCTCTCTTTAGTTAAACAATCGGCGTGTATCATATACGACTCATTGGACAGGGAAGTTATTAAGGTTCTGATGGAGGGAGGTCTGAATGTAACATTCAATAAAAAAGGAAATGCGTAGGCATGCGTCGGCAGCCCAGGCCTGGTCTGTCCTACTCCGAGTAGCTAGGCAGCAGCCAGTGCCGCGCTCACTGCTAGACATTGGTCCACATGACGCGCGCATCACATTTCCAAACTGTAAGATACCCCCTTACTCACACCTCGCAACGTGTGATTGTGCACTACAAACTCTGTCATACGATACTACTAGTGTAACTTACGTTACATTGATGAACAAGGTACAAGGTTTGTCTGTTACTTTCAGCGCAATTACTTCAGTACAGATTGGAAATAACTTAGCTAGGAGGTAGAGCATGACGGATGCAAGCACTCGTAAGTTCGTCGCGAGTTGGTAGTTTATTGACAAACGTTTAAATTGATATATGACTCTGTGACTGTTAGAGACCAGCTTGCCGTTGTGGGATCGAGTCCTCGAGTGGATCACTGTCACTAAACTTCGTCAAGGTAGATATTGCCATTTTGTGAATGGTATTGGGCTCGTCTGATACGGACAGCCTGAACTGAGATAAAAGTTAACACGATTGCGGTAAAACGTGATGGGCGCTAGTTTACTACAGCTGTACCTACTTATATGGCAATAATCGTCACGTTAAGTTGTCTGCCATCTAACAGGATTGCGGGCGGGTGCGACGCTTTCCTAAATAAAGCTATTGTTGCTGCAGGACAGGTTTGACGCGCCCTCTAAGCTCGAAAAATAAAAAAATGTCATGGTTTCCCAATTAATCATAATGCATGACTTATAAAGTATTTGCTTGTACACCTGTATTATAATTAATGTATGTATTTAAACATTTTTGTATCGAAACTATATTGCATTAGATGCAAGAGCCTTCTCTATGCTGCGCGCACGCATTCGCGGATGCGCGCTTGGCAATTGTTATTAACCGACAGTTTCTTTCACTGTTTTATAAACGCAATGCCATCTATTTGCTCAAGAGCAAGCTCTAGCTGTTAATCGCAGGTCTATTTTGTTTGAACTATATCTCGCATAGTGAATGTAACTATGACTATAGATTACAAATCAAATCGGTCGGTCGAGCAGGAAATGTGCAAACGCTGTCTAGATTGGCTTGGAGCCTGATCTTGGCACACGCCTACATATTTATAACAATGTCTTCTAGTTATGATGCAGCGGACTCCGAGCCATTCTCGGAGTTAGTTTAGTAATCGCAGAACGATCCACCGCCTGCTGTTACATATGTTGTGCCGAGCTTTACGTTCATAATGACAAGAACAACAACTCTGACACAATATGAATACATATTTAAACCGACATTAATCGGCGTGCGCTCCCAAGCCCCCGAATGGAGCAGAGAACCAAATACCTACCACTGTGCTTGCACTGCTTTATTTTATGTCAGCTACTAGCTAACGGAGGTAAAATAATTGTGAACTATCTAACATGGCGACTATTTCAATATTAGCAATAAAATGCATTGTGTTGGTACGCCATTTAAATGGTCAGCATCTTCTTACAATCACCAACACATACCCATTGCAAAACTCGAGTACAACAACGATAGCAATATTTTGTCGCGACCAAATTGCAATTTGAAGGTTTTGTTCTATTTAAGAGTTGCGGGGAAAAATAACTGAACATTTCCTTTTGTGTACTACGAGCATATTTCACTATTATGTATAGAATCCATGAAGCCACTGTCCACTATGTAGCACGTAATTCTAGAAGTCTTGATCACGCGACCGACTACAACACGAAATTGTGAGATTGAAATGTGAAATGCATTCTAAGAAATCCCTTACAGCCGTTTGTACGTTGTGCACCCTCGCAGAGCCACCCACCGAGTGGCTAGCATGCCGCGCCTGCGCAGTCACTCCGCCGCCAGGACCCGCCTGCGCAGAAGATCATATCTAATTATGTAACCGCGTCTAGTTGCGAATGTCATGCAAACTTGAAATGCAGATTCACCGGGTGGTCCTCCTCACACCGACACGAGCGCAGCTGAGCGCGTTGTAGCATTTTGAAATACATCGCATCTGTCAACTTTAGAAAAAGGCTCCGTCCGGCTTTCTTGAATAAGGGACTTCTGAGCGCATTTCACTTGTTTCAATGACTATTCTGCAGTATTAGCTAGTCCTTCGCTAGTGCGACTACATCAGAGGGACAGCAGGAGCACTCGCGGGCCGAGACACGCTCGCGCTGCACTTCGCTCGGCGCTCCGATATGTGTGAATCTTATATTTACATAATTTATCGTCATATTTCCATACATTTATTGTAATGTTACCGAATTAGTAATCAATTTGAACAAAGCAAGATAATGCTCTTGTGCTGATACTTCTTCATATTTTTTTGTATGTGTGGGTACCTAACTGTTGTATGTGTGAGTGTTTCTGGGTGTCCAAGATGAGATGCGTCAGCGCAGTCTAGCCTATATAATGTAAGAAAATGCGAAGCGGACATCATTCGACAACCTCTTTCATTAAGAAAACAACATGAAAAACTTTGTAAGTACCACATCCATCTCCACATTTGTTAACTATATAACAATGTTATATTAACATTTCCACTTCTATAACAGTCGAACGTCGTGAAACACATCATATTCTCTATATGACATACGTCATCATAGAACTCTTGAGCAATGAATTGTTTGATATTGTGTTGAGCGTGAGACAAGAGTGCGTGTGTTTGTGTGCAGGTGATCTTGTGCGTGGTGCTGGTGGCGGCGCTGGCGGGCGAGGCGGCGGCGCGCACCAAGCGCAGCCACGGCTGGGGCGTGCAGCCCAGCTGGGGCGTGGAGCCCGGCTGGGGGGGCTGG
Organism: Helicoverpa armigera; assembly: GCF_030705265.1. Classification (NCBI taxonomy): domain Eukaryota; kingdom Metazoa; phylum Arthropoda; class Insecta; order Lepidoptera; family Noctuidae; genus Helicoverpa; species Helicoverpa armigera. The sequence continues at coordinate 11,675,696 of NC_087135.1, forward strand.
CACGGGGGCTGGCAGCCGCACACCAAGGTGGTGACGGTGCAGAAGGTGGTGCAGGTGCCGCGCGAGGTGACGGTGCCGCAGGTGGTGCACGTGCGTAAGGTCATCTCCGAGCCCAAGCTCATCACCGTCAAGAAGGTGGTGCCTGTGCACACGGAGCACGCGCACCACGGCTGGTGGTGAACAAGGCTTAGGATAAGGTACTGCGTTTCTTTATAATAAATAACTTTATTTTTCAAGCCTTTTGTAGTATCCTTTATAACGAATGAATCCCTTGATTGGAGTTAAATGGGCGATGTCTCTTTTTGGCAAGAAATACCATAGCATTTCCAATGACAAATAAACGAAATGCTCTGTAATGTGGCGAATCTGCGCAGGTACCTACTGGATGCTGAGATGGTAACGTAACCTGCTAGGCTGCTACTGTACAGACTAATGGTCTTAGACGTAGCGAAACAGGATGCGCATGTGGTCTAGGTACTATTTGGGCTTTACTTTAAACATAAACGCCTGTTCAATAATTGCAGTGTATTACTAGCAACGCAACGCGTAAGCAATCCTAAGTAGCAGGTTCTTATATACACAAAGATCACGAGAAACACAATCAGTAATGAAATAAACTAAGTAATCCCATCAATATATTGAATTGGATGCTTTATAACAGAACGATCTTATAACTTATACTTAATAGGTACTTCTATGCTAATATGTAAAGAGGAATATATGATTATATTTGTTGGTTTGAATCGACTAGACTCAGGAACTACTTAACAGATTTGAATCATTATTACACTGTTAGGAAGCTATATATATATATACTATCTGCTCTTTATATGAGCTTTATTTTATCCCGAAGCGGACAGTAGTTCACACATAATGCTGGTGAAAGGGCGGTAAAACGACAAGTTCATAAATATCTAGATAGTTGGAGGTGCCTATCGGAAAACTATTCGATAACGCTTATGTGACAGATTGCCTTCTGCTACTGAGCAGGCACACTGAACGTGTTTTTTTTTTAAATAAATCTCTACACAGGTATCAATAGCTTAGGTACTATATTTCGTTCATGTTTTTCGAAATGTCCAAAAAAAATGTAGTTGGATGATGTTAAACTTCTAAGTCGGTTCAGTTCATCGGTTATCAGCTTCTTGGTGTTGAGGTGTCGGCATGAAAACCAAATTCGGAATTTTCAGCCTTCAGATGCGATTTCAAACAGCCCTGTTTTTGATAAGGGATAGCCGTAATGTAACATGGCAGGTTGTACTGTCCGACTACGACATTATTATTGCTACAACCTTTGTAGATCTGCAGCCCGGCTCAGCTGACTACGCAGAACTTGTACTGTTCAGTGTAGAGGCGACGGAGATGTTCATCAGCGCTTATTATACACAGCTCGCGTACAAACTGCAGCTGCTCAGTTTAGTTTTATTGGACAGCCATTTCATTGATTGCTCATCGACTTTCAATATTAGCCGCACGCCACAATCGTAACAGTTCCTCATTTACAGTGTAAAGTGTACTGAATGCAATATATCCGGTAGCACTCGATTAACGAACGCTACTACAATTATTAATATACAGTGCATGAGGTATCCAATTAACTGAATGTCCTAAATGAGTCGCGTGCTGTATGCCTAGCTCGTGTTCATAACTGATGGCTAATTGATACAGTAGAGGTGTAAAGACAGCGATAGATATTCTTCAATCAGGAATGTTACGTCGACTTGATAATACTGTCGGTGCAAAAACAGTATCAGCTCGTATGTGTGCCAATGTCGTTTATATGGAATATATTATTTGTGTTACACGCGATAACGTGAGCAAAGTTATAGTTTGCCGCGAGTGCAGATCTTATATCCCGACCGAGCGGAAGATTCTGTTCGAATCACTCGCTATTATTCTGGAGATGAATCCTGAGCCAGTCGTTTTCACTTCAGCACCGAGAAATATTATCCGTCCATTTTGCTATTTTTAAGCAGCAAAACAAACATATTATTTGGCTATTGAACTGAAATTATTGCGCTAATGAGTGAGTAGCAGGGCGAGCTAGATATACAAACACGTGACAAGTCTAAACTAAAATCCTGTAGGCTTTACGATCTTATAGAGGACCAACAGAAAGTTGTGTAAACAAAGTAGCACACGCTTCGTGCCTTATACTACACACAGTACACAGCAATATAACAAAGCGTTCCAGTGAGTGCTATCATTGGCAGCTAAGCGGTAATTGCCGCGGAGCCCCCAGTTCCCAGAGCCATTAATCCCGTGGCTGACGGACACCGTGCCAGACAGCGCGGCGTCCGTCACCGGCGCGCCGGCGCGTGCGCACCTGCTCTAATTAATGACCGCCCGTGACGTTTCCTGCTTCCACATACCTTCACGTAATACATAGTGCTTCATTGTTTATTCATCATATTAGTCGGTACATTAACATCGTCATACTAATTATCGCTTCGAACAACTGCGTGGAAACAATAATTAGCACAGACTTACATCTCAATATTGGAATTTGGAAGTGTATTAACACTCCTTAACTTAAGTTCCACACGCTTAAGTTCTGCCCGAATGTCTATCATTTGAAGTTCTTCCCAGCGTTAGGGAGGGCGACAGCGAGTGTGTACCGACATTACTGATTCCGCGTGATCGACTGTGATGTCACTCCTCGCACGCAGATACGTTTATTTCATTACAATAAAACATGAGCTTGAGCAACAATGGCGACGTTTTTGTGAAATTTTGTAACCAATCGCAGTGCGTAAGTATATAACTACGGCGCGGATCTGTCCGAGGCATCAGTACCAGCAGCCGCTTCATATACCGTGCCTATCATCGCCATGAAGTGTTTTGTAAGTGTCCACTAACTACTATGTAAATTGAAATCTTTTTCCATGTAGAAACTTAAGTAGCTTTTATTATTCCATCAAGTTCCCTAGGTTGTTTACCGCTTAGTAACTTCGTACATATGGTGGTCATGTTTCAGTTGTGCATCGTAGTGTTGGCGGCGTGTGCGCTGGCAGCGCCGGAGCCGGGGCGGCGCGACAAGCGCTCGGGCTGGGCGGCCGGGCTGGCGCTCAGCGCGCCGCTCGTGTACTCCGCGCCCGCCGCTATCGTGCACGAGCCTGCTGTCCTCTCCGTCAGGAAGATCGTCAGCGTACCGCGGGTAATGTGCTTCTCATTCAATGACGACAAACAGCCTCCACAAAGCACCTTCCTCCACTGAGCACTCATGATTGTTGCAGGTGGTATCAGTGAGCAGAGTGGTGTCGTCGCACTACGTGGCACCCCGCGTGGCTCACTACGTAGCACCTCGAGTGGCTCACTACGTGGCTCCTCGCGTGTCCGTCTCGTACGCGCCAGCATACGCAGACTGGTGGTGACCATGCAGCGTCGGAGCACCACAATATGTGTTCAAATGTATATAAATAGTTATTGTAGTTTGTTATTATTAAAGTTTATATTTCAATACTTACATAGTTTTACTAAGAGTCTCTTAACACCCTCTTGAGCTGAACGTCTGCACCATGCCACATCTTGGGAGTTCGTTACTGGAGTAGCGTACTAGCACTAATGCCCTTTATACATATTAAAGGCGGAAATCCTTCAATATGTATGAAAAACATTAATGTTTATGGAGGGCATAAATTAAGATTTAGAAGAAAGTTAGATTTCTAAGCCTAACTAATGCCTCGGAAAACGTAAAACAGTATAATCAGTACCAAAGTTGTGTGCATGAAGACTGCACTCTTCTGTAATGAATATGGTCACTTATCTATTCTCATACCTTTTTTGCCCTAAAGGCTTGTAAACTGATACCCTAATTATAATATCTTCCAGACGGCGCCAGGGGCCCGATTCTCCTAATTTTACTTAAGCGACCTTCGATCGACGTTCGACTCGATTCGACTGAGATCCAATCCCGACTCGATTCAGATTGAAGCGTATGTAGCATTCCGCTATTTTTTCTTTGCAATAAACGTTTTTATCCTTTTCTGTCATTCAATAATGAATCATTTTGTCTGCAAATTATTTACGATTGCAAAGTGATTGTACAGCAAACTACCGTATAGACCAAAATCATCAAAATAGCAGACCAATCGCACACCAATCAAATGTCAATCGAATACGATTGGTCTTTTATTAGTAGCAGAATGCCCGATATGGTTAAAACTGCTATTACGATCATATTGCGATTCGATTTCTATTCGATTTTGACATTATTAACTTAGGAGAATCGGGGCCCAGGTCTGAACTGAGGTCCGTACGAAGGCATTTGTTCTACAAACTTGGCAGCTTGTATCTTGTTAAGTATTACCTATATAATATTAAATTGTCCTTCTCTATGCACAGGCTTGTGACCTGTATTGAGACAGTAAAAAAGTTGATGAGGATATATACCTATAGGAAAAAGTATAGACCTCGGTACTTGTCTATTACTAGGTTAACATTACGTACATACCAACACAAAAAGGGAACAGAATTCAAATGTTAGTCAATATTTAGCTGTATTTAATTCTGTTCACGTACATATCAGGGGCCCGATTCTCCTAAGTTAATAATGTCAAAATTGAATAGAAATCGAATCGTAATATGATCGAAATAGTAGTTTTAACCATATCGGGCATTCTGCTACTAATATAAGACCAATCGTATTCCAACGGCATTCGATTGGTTTGCGATTGGTCTGCTCTTTTGGTGATTTTAGTCTATACGGTAGTTTTCTCTACAATCATATTGCAATCGTAAATCATTTGCAGACAAAATGATTCATTATTGAATGAAAGAAAAGGATAAAAACGTTTATTTCAAAGAAAAAATAGCGGAATGCCACATACGCATCAATCGTAATCGAGTCGTGATTGGATCGCAGTCGAATGTGAATCGTGTGTTGCTTAAGTAAAATTAGAAGAATCGGGCCCCAGTACAGTGCGGTGAACACTCGCGCCATGCTAATTCCTCATCCGCACACGCTACCGCACCTACTGACATGTTCAGTATAACTTATGGTCACCCTTTTATCAAAGTAGTATTTCTGCTAACAATGACATGGAATAAGAAGGGTGACTGGAACTTTCATTCGGTATAGGAAAGACAATAAATTCGGTAACACACGGTGTGGCATAAAAAGCGTGCGAGTAGTTTTTAGTGCATTGCTGCAGTATAATTACACGTGAGTCGCACGCACCGGCCGCGCCGCCACGCGGAAGGAAGCGCCGCGCACTGTCAACACGACTGCTCCGGCGCCCGCTAACTCCGCACGCTTGTGCTAGCCATATTACTCGCAGTTGTGATTGAAGTTGGCATGCCTACTGTATGAACATACTAATCTCGTGCAGCAATGACCTCGGTCTAGATACTCACAGCATTAATGTCTCTATCACACGTCTGCTGTAAACCCACAGTGACAACACGACTAGCTCTCGTCTCGCTTACTAATGAAGATTGAGACAGACGGTCAAACAATCAGATCAGTTTTAGTATTCATGAATGTAGACAACAAATTGTAGAGAATGTTGGGCATTATTGAATAGTATCGGATTGGCAGCAAACAAACTATATTGATAGGAAGTGAGCAGTGCCGGTGCAGCAGGCTGCACGCGACGCGCGGGAGCTGCAGTGCTGCGCGCGCCAGTCGTGCCACACCTCGGCCCCGACATGGACGCGCTCGTGAGTGTCTCCCTCGCTCCTCATCCTCAGCTCCTAGTGGTTACACAATAGTGCTACATGAGTGTCTGCAACGTGCGCCTGCGTGCGATGCCTTCCTATAGGATTTCTGGATTTGCACTTTCCTCAGGATTGTGGCCGGATTTTGCAAATCACATAAAATCTCATTTTTAGAATTTCCAATAAGTCACCTTATACTCAAATCAAGATCTCTTCAGTACCTATTTATTTGTTGTACCTAGTAGTTGCACATTTAAGATCAATCCATAAATCAAGTTGGTGTTGTCATAGGTTCATAGTTCGTGAAGACACTTGTTTTAGTTAGCGAGGTATAAGCGCGATCTCTATCGCTAGAGCTAAATCCGCAGTGTATAAATTTGATAAATATTAAGATCGTGCAAAAATTTCAAAATCTAAATAGAATCATAACTTTCCCAAAATAAACCTTTTTTCCGGATTTTTTTCATCTGGTAACGCTACGCTTACCGTGCCCAATTAATGACTGAGCTTTTTCTTATACAATAGATTTTGTTTGCAAAGTTACCTAGATATCTCCTAAAGACTATCGGTCAGGGCAGCCGCATGCTGAATGCTGGCTTTCGAAGTGTTGAGTGACGGAGCTTTGCTTGCAGAGACAGCTGGTGGTGCTATGCGTGTGCGGCGCGGCGCTGGGCGAGCCGCTGGGCGAGGCGCTGCGGCGCTACAGCCGGCACGGTGTGTACGCGGGCGAGTACTCGCGCGGCTACTCGCCCTACATGTACGCCGCCGTGCCGCTGCACGCGCCCGTCCCCGTGCTGCGCGTGCTCACGTCGGCGCCGCTGCTCCCGCGAGACCCCGCCCTCGCGCCCTCCGCGCACTCCCCCGTGTACGCGCGCGCGCCCTACGACGACGACCAAGACGACTACGACGAGCCGCAGCAGTACGCGGCGTACGCGCACCGCTACCAGACGCCGCAGCTGTATGCGGCCGCGTCCAGCGCGCCCGAGGAGCCCTCGGTGCTGTACGCGCGGCCCACGGCGCACGGCGGCTACACGTACCACAGCGCGCCGCACAAGCCGGCCGGCAAGCGCGCGCCCGCCGACCTGCCCTACATCATCCGCGTGCACAAGTACAAGATCGTCAAGGACCGGTAGTCGCCACGCCGCCAAGCTGCCCACCTACTCATTATTATATTTATTACAATGTTTTCTAATAATCAGCGTGTAAATACATACCTACTTAATTATAATCTACCGAATAGTTAATGTAACTTGCTTAGATATTTAGTTTCTACATTTAGTTTCCTTTGTAAAACTAATCTTTTGTAGAGTGTAAGTTTTATTAATAGCATTAAATATGTTGGTGTTTTCTGTGCTTCCTTTGACTGCAGTACCTGCCATGATGAAGTCGTCAAATGCTTACTAGGTATCCCATCGCACGATAGCGAAAACATTGTCGCAGTAGTACTTACCTATGCATGATAGTTATGCAGTTCGAAAAAGACAATAATTATAATGTACAGCATTGAAAGGTACTGAGTTTAAAGAGAGCGCGGTTAAAATACAAATATGGTGAAAGTTAGTTTTAAAATGTTTTTTTTTCTTTATTTTGCGGCTTCTGCCACCTACTGCAAGATCATGTCCTCTCCCTCTCGGCAGGTCTCCCTACAACTCCTTTGTCTGAGAGCCACCTACTGACAGGCAGGTACCTACTGGGGCCCGATTCTCCTAAGTTAATAATGTCAAAATCGAATAGTAATTGAATCGCAATATGATTGCAATAGCAGTTTTAACCATATCGGGCATTCTGCTACTAATATAAGACGCATTCCAACGACATTCGATTTGTTTGCGATTGGTCTGCTATTTTCGTGATTTTGATCTATTCTGTAGTTTGCTCTACAATCATATTGCAATCGTATATCATTTGCAGACATAATGATTCATTATTGAATGACAAAAAGGATAAAAACGTTTATTGCAAAGAAAAATTTGCGGAATGCCACATACTCTTCAATCGTAATTGAGTCGGGATTGGATCTCAGTCGAACGTGAATCGTATGTCGCTTAAGTAAAATTAGAAGAATCGGGCCCCTGATATGTTCATGCAGCGTTCTGGCCACCAGATGCCATTTTATTTGACGAAATTCCGTTGAACTTTTAACCTTTTTAAGTTTTTCTGCAATTTCACTACAAATCTACCTTTTGACCACTTTTACTTTTTTCGTTATGCAATACGAAACTACTAACCAAGTACCTATCTGGAAAATCCCATAGGTACTTGAGTTTGCGCCTACCAAGAATGATTTTGCCGCCCCCATAACCTGCCGCCCGCCGCGCCCGGGGCGTGGGTACCGACTAGAAAATTACGGGCAAAACATGGAAGGACATAACAAACAAAATTCAGTAAGTACAGTAGGCTTAGGTTAGGCTTGTTCTTATCGCTAAAAAGCAATATCTTACAGACAACCATTGGCTAGAGCCGATTGATATGGAAATTTTAGTGAAGCGACTTCGCATTTTAACGAAGAAGGGAACAACAACCATAAACTACTATGACTAATAAAAACTACTATGAATTTACTATAAATTACTATGAGTTTTCCCATTACTCCAAAATTCCTACTCACTTGACGAGAAACGAAATACATAACCACCCAAAACAAAAATGTGAAAGACTGCCAAGTTCGATAATATGGGAATGCTTCGCCTATAAAAGAAGTGAGATCTGAATAAGTACCAACTTCCATACACATACCTCAGTTAAAAATAGTTACTTTTTAATGATGTTACTTGGCAAGTTTTCATACACCATGTTATAAACCTACTAAACGCAATGAATCAAGTATTTAATTTTCTATTAAAACTTGCCAAGTAATCATCATTAAAAAGTAACTATTTTTAACTGAGGTATGTGTATGGAACTTGGTACTTATTCAGATCTCACTTCTTTTATAGGCGAAGCATTCCCATATTATCGAAGTTGGCAGTCTTTCACATTTTTGTTTTGGGTGGGATTTCATTTATTTTTGTAAGGTTGTTTATTTTATTTTTTCTTATGATGAAGTTAGTTAAAGAAATGTCTCATTTATACTATCTTTTAGATTTTTTTAATATGCACTATGTTTCTTACAAAGAAATGAACTAGATTAACTATGACTAGATTTACCAACTGACTGACATGACATGTTATCATATATTATGTTCGTGGATCAAAGTTACACATTCGTTATTTTCGAAAGTGATTCACACTTGGCCGTTTTCAGATTTTTACTTTACTTTGACTAAATACAAACCTTTGTACCATTCGAATATATATTATATAAATATAGATAAATTTAGTTCGTTTTAGTTCCTTAGGGGTATAAATTTACACCGGGTATAAAACACCTTCATTATTTTGAAACCGACTCACACTTGGCCATTTTCAGATTTTTCCCTTTACCTTGACATAAAGACCTACCTCCATGCCAAATTTCAAGTCAATACGACCATTGGAAGTGGTCTAGGTTTTTGATGAGTGAGTCAGTGAATCAGTGAATCAGTGAATAAGTGAATCAGTGTATAGTAAAAATAGCGATTTTCTGACGTCAATATCTCAAGACCTACAATAGGTATATTAATGAAATTTTGTATTTTAGATAAGTGAGGGGGTCTCAACAGATACTAGAAATTTGATATGCGTAAATAAAATAGATTTTGAGTTACAGGGGGGTCGAATTTGGCCCGAAATGGTTCGTGTAATATAACCCACGGCCGGTGTGTCGCCTTTTTTGCTCGAACTTGGCGGATACACTGCCGTGTGTCTAGATATTTAGATTCGATTCATGAAGTAACCAAGATATAATTCGGAACACACCCTTTGTCCTAGCTGTCAAAGTCAAAATATAAAATGTCAGTTATAACAGGTGGTATTGCGAATTTGGGAATTATTTGTATTTTGTCATACAAAAACGGGCCTTAAAGCTTTTGTATACATTCTGAGACATCAAATGTGACCGAGCACAAAATGCCGCGAGTGAAAATAGATTATGTTGTCAGTTTCAGCAGCGAGGATCCCGTGAGTAGCCGGCTATTTAAATTGTAAACAATAAACATACCGTAGGAAACAACTAGCTCGGCCTCGCCGGATAGACCCCTCATACTTAGTTGGCTATCGTTATTGTTTGTAAAATCTATATTGCTGAGACACCTGAGTACCGAGTGTGTATTTTAAAACAGCGAGAGCCTTTTCGGGTAACGCTATATTGTCAAACAATTACATCCAATAGTTTTGTATTGTGTAATGCCAGACACACTATAGTGCAGTCATTGAAGCATTATTGCTACGATTTTTTTTACTGTGAACCGATTTGCATGAAATTTTGGAATTAGGTTCATCTTACCCTTAACTTCAAAAGTGAATATGATTTGAACTCCGCCACCCCCCCCCCCTGGGGGTGGTTGACACCCCTTCTTTGGGGTGAATATTTTTTTTGCAAAATAACCTCGGATATCGATAGAAGACCTAATTTTAAGCAAAAGTTGTCTTTAAAGTTTAAAAAAAAATCCGATACTTTTCAAGTTATTGGCAATTGAAAATTCGCAATTATTTCACGTTTTTCATCGGTTTTTTGCAAATATCTCCAAAAATATACGTTTTATCGAAAATTTATAAAGAACAAAATTGTAGCAGGTTAAACAACGAACAATTTGTTTTTTTATAAAATGTCCTAAGTGCAATATTAAGCTAGATATTAAAGATCAAAGCCGTTTTTTATTTTGTCTGAAATTTATTTGTTGTGGTCAATGCCATATAGCGGCGAGTAGATGCATTTTATACATTCTAATACAAATGGGTTTTGTAGTGCTTGAAATAAGCTTTAAGATGAGCACTATTAAAAGTCTTTTGCACGTAAAATAAGTGAGCTGTATTGCAAATAAGGGGAGCATCTTATATTTTTTCTTTTAAATCAATGGGTTTCATAAGTGCCATTTCCACCAAAATTAAAATTAATCGTATTCCGCCTAGGATTAACTTTATTATGAAGAGTTTGATAGATAGTATCACTTTGGCTGCTTCAGGACAGATATTTTTCAAAACAGTCACGATTAACGAAAAGAACAAAATTTCGAATTAAAGAAAAACCCACTTGTTTTTCATAATATCTCAAAAATTACGACAGATACGTATAAAAGTGTACTGATAAAAAAATTAGGTATTTTTCTGACAAACAATTTGGTTTGTTTGTTTTTTCTGTCGAACAAAAATTGACGGAGATATGATTGTTTAAAGAGCGCGTGGCAGCGCAATCACAGCCTCTCTTAAGCCCTTTAACCCTTCACCGTTTTAGAAAAAAGTTCTTTACTATATATTGCAATGATGGATGTTGTAGCTCTCTTAATTACTTTTACAGTGGTTTTTTATAAATTGTGATAGAATGAAAATTGAAGGAGGTCCAAAAACTGGTCATATTTTTTTCTACTTAGTAACTGAAAACTTCGGAGTGTCAATATTTGGAGCAATGTGAAAGTAGGCAGTATAATAAAGAGTCAAAACTATTGTAATGTGTATATATGTCACCGGAAAATAATAAAACTCGTAAATTGATCAACTTACTAAAATAATAGATGGCATAAACTACGTCGATCAAATTTCAGCAAAATAAAAAACGGCTTTTATCTTTAATATCTAGCTTAATATTGCACTTAGAACACTTTATAAAAAAACAAATTGTTCGTTGTTTTACCTGCTACAATTTTATTCTTTATAAATTTTCGATAAAACGTATATTTTTGGAGATATTTGCAAAAAACCGATGAAAAACGTGAAAAAATTGCGAATTTTCAATTGCCAATAACTTGAAAAGTATTGTATTTTTTTTAAAACTTTAAAGACAACTTTAGCTTAAAATAAGGTCTTCTATCGATATCCGAGGTTATTTTGCAAAAAAATATTCACCCCAAAGAAGGGGTGGCAACCACCCCCAGGGGGGGTGGCGGAGTTCAAATCATATTCACTTTTGAAGTTAAGGGTAAGATGAACCTAATTCCAAAATTTCATGCAAATCGGTTCACAATGCGAATGCGAAACAAAAATTTCTTTAAGGCATAAAAATAGGCTAAATTTACCAACGTCGCGTCTAAAAATGCACTCTGATAGTACCTTTGTCATGTCCATTAAAATATATAATAAACTACCGGAAAAAATAAGAAATTTAAATAAAAATACCATTTTTACCAATAAACTAAAAGATTTCCTTATACGCAAATGCTACTATAGTATAAACGAATATCTAAATGAGAAATAAAAGCTATACACTATTACACATCTACATACATACTTATATAAACAAATTTAAAAAAAAAAAAAAAATACAAACCGTCCCATTAGAAAACCTAATATATAATAAAGAAAATTACGAAATAAACAAAATAATAATTATATTTATGTATATATAAATATAAAAAAAAAAAAAAAAAAACAACTTAAAACTACTAACTACTTAACTAATAATGATAATACATAGAATATAAACACACAGTGCTCTTCCTCCTCTCTCCTACTATTGTTTGCTGTGCCCGACAGGGTCCATAATTGTGACTAATATCTATAACCTACCAACAACCTGTAATACATTATGGTATGCAATAAAGAATTGAGAATTGAGAATTGAGAATTGACAATAAAAAAATTCGGAGGTTAGACCGTATTTTTCGCTTCAATGACTGCACTACTAGGCTGACGAGCTGGTCTGCAGGCCTGTGGAAGAAGTGCATGTGTTGTGTTGCAGGAGCACCCGGCCAGCAACCTGCTGCTCCGCGAGGTCAGCAAGAAGAAGTGGCTGTGTGCGAAGGGACAGACCACCTGCTCCGTGGTGCTGCAGCTGCCCAGAGCTGTCCAGGTGACTTGTGCTCACTGCACTCATAGTTTATGTTGTTTTGTTCTGTTTCATTTTGCTAACTAGAAGGACTACATAATAATATGTATATTATAACTAAATACGATATAGATAATTTAACTTCCAATTACATATATAAAACTTAAATAATTTCTAAATAATATAATTTTAATTTGGACGTAGTTATGCAGAAACGTTCCAACCCACAAGTCACCCGAAATCGAGTTATTGTGATTGAACAGCCTAAAATTTAGCATATGGTTACTTAAAGTCAATATAATTCAACAATAAAACCTCTAGTATATACCTTTACTAGTTAGAATAAAAAATAATTACATTTGAAACGCGTAAATGCTTATATCTCAAATTCAACTTGCAGTGGGTTGGAACGTTTCTGCATAACTACGTCCATTTATTATAACACATTTACCTCTGGAGGGTTGTGGTCGAAGACCCCCACGGGGACAGACTACATAACAGTAACAAATAATAACATATTTCTCAGATTGAAAAATTGGCCTTAAGTGTTATAATAATTTGTAAAAAATGAGAACAATATTGTTTGCAGTACTACAAAGTATCTGTTGTGTGCAGATATCAGCAGTTCACGTTGGTGCCTACCATGCTGCCCTGGTGGAGGTGCTGGTCGGCCGCTCCGAGACGCCCAGCGAACCATTCCAGGTACCATCTCTAAGCCAGTGTTGTGTTGTGACAATGCAGACACATTATTCCCAGAGAGCTATGTGGCTACACAATTAGCGGCCCAGGTGCTGGTGCCGAGCAGCGTGTTCGTGTCGCGCGAGGAGTCGCGCGGCGCCGCGCCCGTGCCGCGCGTGCGCTCCTTCCGCGACCAGCAGCTCGGCCCCGCCCGCCTGCAGCGCTGGGACCGTCTGCGCCTCGTGTGCTCGCAGCCCTACGCCAAGCACTGCCAGTTCGGCTTGTCGTTCGTGCACGTGGACGAGAGCGAGGCCGCGGCGGGCAGCGCGGTGCCGCCGCGCGTGCTGGCGCTCGACACCTACTCGTCGTCGGACGATGACGACTTCCGGCCCGGCGAGCTGTTCGCGCAACATTGCGCACGCGCACAACTGCCTGCAAACGACACTGGTATGTTTACCAACTATTTATTATTATTGCACCTTCGATACTGGTCCTTAGTGCTGATCGTTTTCAGGAGCTCAAATAAGGCAAGCAACATCTCAAGCACTGAAAAATATCTCACATTCATCAACCAAACTCATGAAAGCTCACATCAGCAAGCCAGCGGTAAAGCGCTCGGGCGGGCCGGGCGCCGAGGGCGGCACTGCCCGCGACCGCGACTCGCTGCTGTACGACCTCGCTGACCGCCAGCCGCCCGCGCGGTCCAAGCACTTCGACGCCTCCGCGCCCGCGCCGTCACAGCGGGACGACCGGCCGTCATCCGCGCCGTCACAGCGGGACGACCGGCTGTCACCCAAGCGGTCACACCGAGAAGACCGGCCGTCACCCGCGCGGTCACGCCGAGAAGACCGGCCGTCACCCTCGCTGTCACAACGAGAAGACCGGCCGTCACTACGTGACTCTATGGCCGCGCCATCGGCCGGTGACAACCGCTCGCTGCCTGCTAGAAAGAAGCTGAGCGATCCACATGAAACTATTGAGACATCCACAGGTGCTTTAGATAGTAGATGGACAACAAAAACAAATTGTGACAAAAACGATAGTCAGGCAAAGAAACGCAGGAGATCCGACAGCCAGGAACAAACAGGTACAATGATTGTAATCTATACTAATATTATAAAGCTGAAGAGTTTGTTTGTTTGTTTGAACGCGCTAATCTCAGGAACTACTGGTCCGATTTGAAAATTTCTTTCAGTGTTAGATAGCCCATTTATCGAGGAAGGAGGAATTTACTTTTTATCCCGGTAAGGGAAGTAGTTCCCACGGGATGCGGGTGAAACCGCTGGCAGAAGCTAGTTATTATCTATATTCATGTATCATAACATGATTGCACTTCACATCCACAATGGTTACCATATGTTAGTTTAACATTCTCTTCAATATGAATAAGGTAAATAAATAAATAAGCCCGAACACGAAGGACTCTTAACTGTTGGAACGTTCATCATGATTACTATCTGCATTCATAATGCCAGTCTAACCCACCTCTGACCATGGAGTAAAAAACATATCGTTTAATAGTTATATCGGGTGTGTCGTTCACAATCACATTAAATTCTATCGCATATACTTTATGATATTCTATGGCGAATTGTAAAAAAAATAACCTAATCCATTCAGTGGTTTAGCCACAGGAGTCATTTTTCGTTTTTATACAACATCATGTGTAAAGCAGAGATAAAGTTAGGAGTATCGAATGTTTTGATCAGTTGACAGCTGTCAGTTTTCAAGGGAGAATTACAGTTGTTTGTAATGATTGACTTTTATATGGTGTTCTAATTTTTGCACGCACCATGTTTGATGACACCACCTTCAGACTCGCCGTTTGCCTCCGACTAGGTGCTCCATGCTGCTCTCCTCATCGCTGCCACTGCGGGGAAGCTGTCAACAGCCTCGGTCACCACGGCCTGTCGTGCAGCCGCAGTGCCGGCCGCATACCACGACGTGCCAACATAAACGACGTGATCCGTCGCGCTCTTGTCGCCGTCGGCGTGCCAGCCGTACTCGAACCAAATGGCTTGGCGCGCGACGATGGCAAGAGACCAGACGGCATGTCGCTATTTCCGTGGAAGGTGGGTAGGACTTTAGTGTGGGACGCGACATGCGTCGACACTCTTGCGCCATCTCACCTTCCCGGAACTGCATGTTGTGCTGGCTCCGCCGCTGCACAAGCAGAGAACCTTAAGCGGCGCAAATATAGTAACCTTAATTAACCTAATAGGCAATTACATGTTTGAGCCGTTTGGGGTTGAAACTCTAGGGCCGTGGGGTCCGAGCGCCCACCTTCTTGCCAGGGATATTTCCCAGCGCCTGGTTGACACTTCGCCGGACCCAAAGGCTGGCTTTTATTTCGCACAGAGGTTGAGCATTGCCATCCAACGTGGCAATGCTGCCAGTCTTTTGGGTACATTACCCAGTGACAGCGATGAGGAGCAATTTTTTGATGCACTGTATTAGTTTTAAGTTGTATATATATAAGTTTATTTTATTTTTATTTTTTTCAATTAATGTAAATATTTTGTGAATAAATACCCATTTTCGCACATTTTTATTCTATTTACTTTGTTTGAAAAATTCATTTTTTTTTATTTTTACGTATTTTGCTTTTTTCTATGTGTTAATGGACATATATTAACCAGTATATTAACGCATTTCATTTAATGTGATTATGAACTACACACCCGATATATGCTCTGGAGTTTGTTGTGCCACTTTTTCTTCCCAGTAATAACACATCGGAAGTGGGACTTTGCTCACCTCTAACTGTAACTGGACGTGTGCGTCAAGCAAGACGGGTATGAATGGGGCTTGTCCCCTATTATACGTGTACGTCTAAGTAGTTACATACTGGTTACTAGTTACAACCTAAAGAAAACGTGTTCAAAAGACCTAGTTCGATCCGATGTCGTGTGCAGGCGACAGCGAGCCGCCGCCGCACGAGCTGCTGCGCGGCGCCGTGCTCGTGCTGTCGGGCTACGCCAACCCCGCGCGGGCCCACGTGCGCCGCGCCGCGCTGGCGCTGGGGGCCCGTCTGCGCCCCGACTGGGGGCCCGGCTGCACGCACCTCATGTGAGTTGCTCGGGCCCGCGCCGGCCCGCCCGGTTGCCCGGTAGACTTCCCGGCTGGCTGCCAGATGAATGACTATTTAATTTATTATCAGATGCGCGTTCCCCAACACGCCGAAGTTGCGCGCGGTGCGAGCGGCGGGCGGCGCCGTGCCCGTCGCCACCGCCGACTGGCTGCACGAGTGTGTGCGGCGCCGCCGCCTGCTGCCCTGGACCTGGTACGCCACCGAGCCGCAGCACCGCACCGCACCCACGGCCGAGGACCTACTCGACGACCCACCAGCGACATATTCAGAACACGATTCTGGTACATATATTGTTTCATATAATATTATGATTATTACATGCATCTCCGATTGCTCACCTTTATCCATCACTTTCATCTGCAGTTCTTAACTGTAAAATCATTGCAGCGGAAGACACGGACGACGAAATAGAAAAAGTACTTCAAGATCAGAAAACGCGCCGACTCACTGAATCAAAACCGGACAAAAGTATAGAAGCACGCGCCGACAGCGACGGAGCGGAGTCGGAGTCCTACGACGCCAGCACCGACGAGGAGGCGGCGGCGCCGGGCGGCGCGGCGGGCGGCGCGCTGCCCGACATGTTCGCGGGGCGGCGCTTCCTCGTGTGCGCCGCGCCCGCGCCGCGGCGCCGCCTGGCGCGCTACGTGCGCGCGCACGGGGGGCTGCTGCTGGCGGCGCAGGACGTGGCGGCGGGCCGCGACGTGGACTACGTGCTGCGCGGCGCGGGCGCGGGGGCGGTGCCGGCGGGGGCGGGGGGGGCGCGGGTGTCGGCGCGGTGGCTGGCGCGGTGCGTGTCGGCGCGGGCGCTGCTGCCGGCTGATACATAACAAATAAAATACTTTCATAACAATATCATAATTTTTTTGGGACACAATAATTGTGCCCCTGTTTCCGGCTGAACATAAGTCAGACTTTTAACAAGATACATGATCGGACCGTTTTGTAGGTGGTTCTGACATAGATCTTTCGACCTACTCTTTATAGCACGTTTATGCTACGTTCACACACGCGCTTTCAATTCTACATTCACGCCCGAGCCCGTGAACGCGCCTGTGAACGTGAATGCCGCGATGAATGTGCGGGCAGCGACTGTTTACACGCGCGCGGGCAGTCAGTCTCTCCTGCGCTTTCGCGACGAGTGGATCTTCATTCAACGTTGCTAAAAAAGTCGCTACGGTCGGAGATTACAACATGGCGGAATGGTCAACGTCGTTCATCATTTTGTTTCAATTTCCAATAAAAATAAGCCAAAGGTCATGGCAGCAACAACACCGAGATCCTCGCTGCTCGCCATTCTTGCACTGACTGACACGACGGCGTGCGTGTAAACAGCTTGAATGTCCGCCGGCATGCCGCGCAGCCCGCCAGGCAAGCCGCCTGCACGCAAGCGCGTGTGACCGTAGCATCAAATTCAAATGTTTTCATTTCAAATCGACTTTTGAAGGCTCCTATGAAACGTCACACTAGTTGCACGGTTCCAAAAAGTTGGTCTCATGGAGAAGAGCCGGCAAGACGCTCCATAAACACTCTTTAAAAAGTACAATGTTCACAAACTTTCTATTACATAATAATAGTAAGCTGGTAAAGATATATAATGCCAGTTGCATAATGCAATGGTAAACTGCAAATCTATACAATACAAGAGAAAAAAAAGTTGTTTAATTGCCAGGGAAGTCACACCCCAATGCTCATTGTCCTCTGCGCCACTCGTGCTGTTGCCATTGAAGTGTAGCAAAGATTTCGAGAATAGTGATTAGTCATTTTGTGCACTGCTAAGCTCCTCTCTGCCCCGCTCATACTATGCTAAGAGTCAAGGGGCTGTTTATTCTCATGATGGCAAGTATGTACAATACTTGACTTTTTTTATATGGCTTGCCTATTGAAATATAAATAAAACAAGTTCTGCTTTAATTATGCATAATCTATTCTAATGAAAAAAAATATTGTTTCAAATCAAAGTATAACAACACATTACTGGTAACTATTAACTATCAACACTGAAAACATTGTTTCCATATACTTGAATTATTTACAATAAATATCATCCTTTGGTTATTTATCACCAGATCCAGGCGTATTGGTGTGTATGCGGATGCCATGCATCTCGGCTATTTCACTCTTCAAAGTCTCAGTGACCAAGCGATGCTGTTTGACTCGGGATAAACCAACAAATTCCTTGGCTTCCACATTTACCTTAAACAAACAACTGATATTATAACAGAGCATATTATTTGGGAATGTTTTATACTTTTTTGGTTAAATGTATTTTGTAGAATAATTGCAGTTATCTACACTAATATTATAGAGCTGAAGAGTTTGTTTGTTTGACGCCCTAATCACGGGAACTACTGGTCCCATTTGAAAAATTATTTTAGAGTTCGATAGCCCATTCATCGAGGAAAGCTATAAGCTATTTTTATCTGGGTTCATGCAGAGGTTCCCACGGGATGAGGGTGAAACTGCTGGCAGAAGCTAGTGTGGCTTATATGATTGAATAATATAGGTTTTTGTCATCCAGATGTTAAAAGTAGTTCCATCAGGATATCGATGGAAGCTAGGTAGGTACCAAATAAAACTGGCACCTAATTAATCTGTCTGATCTCATTAGCCTACATTGTGTTTCTTGTATGTGGAGGCCTTCTGAACAGTATAAAACCGGAGGCCTTAAACAAGAAAGACCACTGTACTCAAGAGAAGGAAATAATTCGTAGGTATAGACGACAGCACATCAACTTACATCAATTGGTCAAATTTCTTCAATCGATTTCCAATCTTATCACAACAGTAAAGGTTCGATTGGTACAGATAGTGGTAGGTTGACATGCTGGCTGTGTGTAGTTGATTAGATGCGCACCTCGTACATAGCGCCGCAGCCGCCCGAGATGTCCTCGACGCTGACGTACGTGATGCCGGGCAGCGCGCGCTTCAGGCTCTCCGACAGCTGCCGCTCCTTGGACACGCTGTTGCGCTCGTACGCGCTGCCGCCGTCCGCGCCGCCCGCTCGCGCTCTGTAAGACTTAATAACACTCATTATCGTATTGCCCCCATACTTTGCGGACTAATACCGGCTAATACCTGAAACACTTACCAGCTGAAACTTTATAGGTTCTAAAATTCTAACCAAGTTACGAAACATTTTGTTTTGATATATCAACAATATAGGAATTTCTAATAACTATTAATGTTGGGTAAGAACTTTAGGTTCAGGCATTTTAATGTTAGTCGTTGCTTTTAAGTAACATTAAGTTTAGTATTCTTTATTTTTCCTATCTATAGAGAAAGGGAAGTTTGACAGACAGTGAAATGACCACAGAGTATAATAATAAAGTACTCTGTGGAAATGACCACAGAGTGTAATAATACATTTGTATTATATGCATAGACATAGGTATACATACATAGACATAATATTAGTAAACAGGACTGCGCACCTTTACCCAAAAAACGAGCCGAGTGAAACAGTTAGTACCGAGGCCGTCTGTCCCTTTCTAATAGGGTGACTATGAGATTAAGCTATGTAAGACAAATCCGAATTTGCTAAGATTATTAAACACAGTTTTTTATTGAAATTTTAACTTACGCAGTTTGTGACCTTAAAATACTAATATAGGCTTTTAATAATTAGCGGGAATTAGCAGTATAAAAGCAGGGAGATTCAAAGTGAACACTGTTTTTTTTTGTATTTTTGCTTCACATATAGACTGCTGAACCGTTTATGTCGCCTTTCTTCATTTTTGGGAAGCTATAACAAAAGTACAACAGTTTTAAAATCCATCACCCATATTTTGACTCATTACAAGAATTCATGGGCACCCTAGTCGTTTGATTTACGAAAATGTTATTATTAGCTAACCTGTGGTAGCAACACTTTTTCACCATTTTAATAGTTTAAATTGATTTAATACAAAAAAATATAAACAAAATTTAAATGCTGAATACGCGCCAAGCATGTTCAGGGTTACCACTAGAAAATAAAAGAAAAAGCAAAACACAAATTTATGTTCTTCACAAAATACAAAAAAAAACAGTCTTCACTTCGAATCTTCTTGCTTTTATACTGCTAATTCCCGCTAATTATTAAAAGCCTTTATAAGTATCTTAAGGTCACAAACTGCGTAAGTTAAAACTTTAATACCAATCTGTGTTTAATAATCTTAGCAAATTCTGATTTGTCTCACATAGCTTAATCTCATAGTCACCCTATTAGAAAGGGACAGACGGCCTCCGCACTAACTGTTTCACTCGGCTCGTTTTTTGAGTATAAGTGCGCAGTCCTGTTTACTATATTATGTCTATGGTATCGAGTTTGCAATGGCATTTGTCAGTTTAAAAAAAGGATTATTGTTGTCCTAACACAATCTGTGGTTCTTGATAAACCAACATGGCGCTGAACTTAAGTGTCAAGATTCACCCAGTAGTTTTATTCCAAATTGTAGATGCTTATGAGCGTCGAAATGCGGATTCACACAGAGTTATTGGTACCTTATTGGGTAAGCATTGTTTTCGCAACAATATAAGTACTCATAGGTTATAATTAGTGCGTTTAGCTAAACCCATCTACGTATAGTATTTCTCGATTTTGAGCCAAAACCATAATTGTAAGTCATATACGAGTGATATATATGTTGTCTTTAGTACAAGATTAATGCTCATAAGAAATTTCGACCCAAAATTATACAGTTTTGAGGTTATGTTGTGATTTACAGGCACCTGTGACAAGGGCGTCGTGGAAGTGACAAATTGCTTCTGTGTGCCACACAAGGAACATGCCGACCAGGTGGAGGCTGAACTCAACTACGCTATGGACGTGTACGAGCTCAACAGACGCGTTAATGCCTCAGAAAATATTGTTGGTAAGATATAATCATTTGTGATATTGTTATTGTGCACTGTTGCTTGATTGCTCTGGCCGGCCTCTAACCACATACCGTTTACTGTGCCTTAAGTTAATTTATTTTGAAAGGGACTACATATACATATTCAAGTGTTTAGTTTATCAGTATTTGACTACTGTGTAGAATTATGACATATGCTGAACACAGACTATTTGATCAAGACCTATCTTAAAACAGTCAAATCTCAAATATTGATGACATATAGGCTGCCAGATGGCCGGGAAATCCGGGATTGTCCAGGAATTACTAGTCTTGTTCCGTGTCCAGGAATTGCACCTTTTAGTCCCGGATTTTCGAATACCGACATACACTAGCTTTCTTCATTTTGATA
The DNA here is from genome assembly GCF_030705265.1 of Helicoverpa armigera. Classification (NCBI taxonomy): domain Eukaryota; kingdom Metazoa; phylum Arthropoda; class Insecta; order Lepidoptera; family Noctuidae; genus Helicoverpa; species Helicoverpa armigera. Next base: position 11,697,187 of record NC_087135.1, read on the forward strand.
ATAGTTGCAGATTGCAGACCGCTTCCCTCCCTTTATTACCCCGCAGCATTACAATTCTTTTAGACAAAATAATACCTAATTTGTAATCTATTTACTATTAACTTAAATTCAATGAGGTGCTTCCTTACATGAAAAGTGTCCGGGTTTTCCCCGGACTCTTCTTGAAACCCCACCCGGACGGCCCCCGGACGGCCTCCAAACAAGGACAAATCCGGGGAAACCCGGACGGATGGCAGCCCTAATGCTAATAGTTTCTTCTTCAATGAGACACAGACAGTCAAAATTGCTCCACATAACATTAATTGTTGATCCATGACAAGAACGTCTGTTTCAGCACTCTTGTTAATAACTTTATTTCATTTAGGCTTTTACAACCATTTATGAACATCAAAAATTATAAATAGGTTTGATTCTAGTTCCCTTTTATTGTTATCTGAACATTTTATTTTTTTATCATACATACATTTACTAGGCTAGCCCAATGCAACACATGCCTTAATTAATTAATGATCTTACGGGGGGCGGGGGAGTTTCCCTCAGCCACTCCCATCCCAGGGAATCCCAAGGTAATGCAGATATGCATGAATTCTAGAAAATTGTGTGAGTTTCTAACATATTCACACTGTAATGGCTAATCCAATTGAGATAAAATGCAGCATGGTTATCATTGTAGAGATGGAGATTTATTACTTTTCTCTGATGTTCATAATGTCTGAAAGGAACAGAGAATGAGGCGAGGCATTGCTTGCAGGGTGGTGGGCGACCGGCAACGAGGTGACGAACCACTCGTCGGTGATCCACGAGTACTACGCGCGCGAGTGCCGCTCGCCGGTGCACGTGACGCTGGACACGTCGCTGGCGGGCGCGCGCATGGGGCTGCGCGCCTACGTGTGCGTGGCGCTGGGCGTGCCGCGCGGCAAGCAGGGCTGCATGTTCACGCCCATCGACGTCGGCCTCGCCTGCTACGAGCCCGAGGTCGCCGACCAAGAGTTTATCATTTTGCTTCTTGTTTATTTTCCGTACTACTCCCAGAAGTAACGATCATTGCTCATGCTGTATCGGTTCACATGAAGGCAGTGCAATGACGGCCAGACATGTTGCAGATCGTGGGGCTGAACCTGTGCCAGAAGACGATGGGAGGCGGCGGGCGCTCGCGGCAGGTGCAGCCCATGCTGGACCTTGCGCAGGTGGCCGAGGCCGCCTCCAAGCTGTCGGGCCTCCTCGACCAGGTGACCGTCATGACTCAGTCGCTCGGTGTCCAGCCGCGGGGCAGTGGACAGTACAAGTGAGCGTGGTGTGCAGGTGGTGTCGCACGTGGAGGAGGTGCTGGCGGAGCGGACGGAGGGGCAGGCGGCGGCGGGCCGCGCGCTGCTGGAGCTCGTCAACTCCGTGCCCAGCCTCGCCGCAGACACCTTCGCCGACGCCTTCGCCTCCAGCGTCAAGGACCTGCTCATGGTGATTACACCCTTCCTTCTGTACCGATCCTACACATAACTAAAACATTATTTAATACCATTGCCACTCAACCGACTTCACCTACTGACGGACCTAGAGTACCGAGCATTCTTTAGCCTGTGATCAGTTGACAATGACTCTGGTGCAATGAAAACAGTATGAGTTAAACTGTGGAGGAAGGAGATAATAACTGAGTGTGTGTGTGTGTGCAGGTGGTGACTCTGGCGCAGCTCATTAAGACACAGCTGCAGCTCAACGAGAAGCTCACTCTGCTCACGTCGCAGTGAGCCGCAGCGCCGGTCGACACCTCACCTCTCATACAATAAACATATTTCTACTAAATTGACTTTTAGTCTTTTGCATTCAACACTAAAGTTCAGTGTTTCTTCTGGACTACTCGCTCTAGAGAACAGCAACAACTTCATGCGAACCAATGTATGGGTCGATTTATACTACTTAGCGCAGAGTCGAAGCGCATCGAATGCGCGCGTATTCACAAACTATCTCCGACTGCGTGGTTACGGAGTACTTACCGAATGCTTAGAGTATAGGTACTCAAGCATTGATGTATTTCTTATAAAAGTAGCTATAATATTCGTAAAACAAAAAATTGCGTGTAGTTTTCGAGAATTTAAAAACTTTCACCTTGTACTAGTTACAGTACTCATTAGTGGCACTGCTGATTATAGAGGTGGAAAATTTCAGATCCGTGGCGTACGCCCCCAGTGGTCAAGGCATCTATAGCCGCATTTCGAATGTCCTGGCACAAAAATGTTTTACAAAGATCGAAAATGTATATTGATTGTGTGTTATATAAAGCTTGGATTTATAATGCGCTTTTCTAAGTGCTTTAGAAATGTCAAGACACTAAAAATTTTTTTAAATAGTGCACCTATGTTAGGAGTCACCTGGCTGGAGTAATGCTTCTCAGATATGGAACCCGCGTTACAATAAGTACATCGACCGCATTGAAAACATACAAAGGCGATTCATAAAATTTCTCAGCTTTCGTCAAAACCTTTCATATCATTCAGTCGATTATCTCCAACTCTGTAAGAAACACCATCTATTACCACTCAAAGACCGACGTGATATTGCCGATTGTCTGTTTTTGTTAAAGATATTACATAATGATATTGACAGCCCGGAGCTGTTATCTAAAGGACCATGCACATCTGTGCCCCAGTAACGCCCAGAGAAAGTATATTACAAGATAGCCCTATTAAATAAAAACTAGAATTATGATGATAATTTGAAGTCTTAAAAAGCACCGGTTAAAAAATAATAAGACATTCTTGATGATATTGCAGTACATGACATCGTTTCAATCGTGCTTTATTTATTACGGTCTGGAATCTCGTCCTTTGGCCCATGTATATATTCATTTAATGTATACAATATATTCAAATAACTGACATGTTTATCTAATAACATACAATTAAGTCATGAATTCATGATGATCATGAAGTTCCTAGTGAAAAACTAATAGCAATGCTGTCTATAAACGATAAAATGTATAAAAAACCAGTGGGAATTTATCATGTTTAATGTCCAATATCTTTTGAATCGGTGCTTTATATAATATTAAATCTAGATATCTTACAAATATGGCTGTAAAGCTATCGTATGACATAGAACTGGAATTTGGGCATTGCATGGCGTTGCTGAGTTTTGACTCCATACTAATATGGGCATGATCCTTTAAATTCAACGTGCCGAGTAGAGTATTACGTTTTAATCCTCCCATATATGTAATTATAGGCAAAACAGTTATGTTGTGCGTGCGAGCAGGCAGTTCAATATGATTTGCAAGCAGCATGATTTGGATCCTTTCTCAACAAGTGTGGCGGCAGGAATGAGTGGCGAATTTTGGCGTTATTGTTGTTAAGCAATTTACGGACTCAACGTTGTGTAGCGGAAACTTTGGATGCTCGACTCCAGGGAGCTGGTTACTTGGTACAGAAAAAATGGAATTCGGTCTGCAGCTAATTGGAACGTTTTTAACATGGTTCGAATCGCGACTTAATAAAACAAAAAAATTTGGCCATTTTCGCCGGGGAATTCGCAAATCCTAATGAAGATGCCGAATCTTCATTCCAGGGAAAGAAACAACATAACGTGATAGTGTTAATCGAAAGTACTGAAAGGTTTTGAAGTGAAATATCAATACAACATAATGTGGTCATTCGTCATAGTAAAAACTTCGCATTGGGTGTTAGGTGGGGTATGGTGCAGGGCGAAAGACAATAAAAGCAGAGCCGTGGCTGTAAGCGTATATTGTGAACTAGGAGTAGAGGCGCAGCGTGCCGTCGGCGCAGGCGGCCAGCAGCCAGGGCTGCGCGGGGTGCCAGCGCAGCTCCAGCACGCACAGCTGCTCCGTCACCGCGCCCGCCGCCAGCTGCTTCAGCGGCACCAGCAGCGGGTTCTGCAGCAGGTCGCTGCGGAGGGAACACTGCGGTTAGCGGCCATACATGTAATATTATACTAAACAAGTTGCGCACTCTCAAAATATATATTTACGAAAATTAACTCTATTCCAACGCAATAAGGTACTAAATTGGCTGCATAATACACAGAGGCAAATCCGAGCCGAAAGGGATAGTTAGAACGGAGGCCGTGTGTCTCGTTCTAACACCTTGCCAGCATAAAAAAATGTTATGATCAACAGTTTTGTCTTCCCAAAAAAGCAATTGAATCACTTATATTCTTATCTTATTTTAACAGTTGTAAGTCAACAAATTAACCTTTTCACCGCCACGCCATATCGGTATTCCTATGCCCTGTACGCCAAGCCCGAAAATCTTAATTTTAAATATCTACTAAAAAATACATAAAAGTAATGATTTAATAGGTTTATTTTGTATTTTTCTGCGACCTGTTTTTTGTCGAGTATAGCCGTCGTTGGCGCACAGGGCACGCTTGCTCATGTCGGCTATAGCCGACATTGGCGTTCAAAAGGTTAATAACAATCGCATTAATTTATTCGTATTTATTCTTAAAACGTAAAGAACATAAATTTTTATAGTGCTTTTTTTATTTTCTAGCAGTAACCCCGGGTCCCGATTATCCTAAGTTAATAATGTCAAAAATCGAATAGAACTCGAATCGCAATATGATCGCAACAGCAGTTTTAACCATATCGGGCATTCTGCTAGTGCTACTAATAAAAGACCAATCGTATTCCAACGATATTCGATTGGTTTTCGATTGGTCTGCTATTTTGGTGATTTTGGTCTATACGGTAGTTTGCTCTACAATCATATTGCAATCGTAAATCATTTGCAAACAAAATGATTCATTATTGAATGACAGAAAAGGATAAAAACGTTTATTTCAAAGAAAAAATAGCGGAATGCCACATACGCTTCAATCGTAATCGAGTCGGGATTGGATCTCAGTCGAACGTGAATCGTATGTCGCTTAAGTAAAATTAGAAGAATCGGGCCCCTGATATGTTCATGCAGCGTTCTGGCCACCAGATGCCATTTTATTTGACGAAATTAAATCAATTTAAACTATTAAATGGTGAAAAAGAGTTGCGTTTATGCTTGTGGTTGGAATATATCGTCCTACAGGTTAGCTAATAATAACATTTTCGTAAATCAAACAACTAGGGTGCCCATGAATTCTTGTAATGAGTCAAAATATGTGTGATGGATTCTAAAACTGTTGTACTATTGTTAAAGCTTCCCAAAAAAATGAAGAAAAGCGACAAATGTCACTTACTGCTTTTATACTGCTAATTCCCGCTAATTATTAAAAGCCTATATTAGTATCTTAAGCTAACAAACTGCGTAAGTTAAGGCTTCAATACCAATCTGTGTTTAATAATCTTAGCAAATTCGGATTTGTCTCACATATCTTAATCTCATAGTCACCCTATTAGAAAGGGACAGACGGCCTCCGTACTAACTGTTTGACTGGGCTCGTTTTTTGTGTATAAGTGCGCAGTCCTGTTTAGTATATGAGGTGTATGTGGCGGCACTGACTTGTAGACCATGCCGTGCGACACGACGATGTGCGCGTCGTCGCCGGCGGACGCGAACAGCGGGTAGCGCCGGTGGAAGGCCACGCTGCGCACCGCGCCGCCGTGCAGCCGCAGCGTCTGGTACGGCTTCGACGACAGCTCCAGGTCGAACCTGCACGTAATTTTTTTTCCAATAATAATTCATTTCCGAAAAACTCGTGGTGGCCTAGTAAAGAGCCAATCTCTCGAGTTTGAGTGCGTGGGTTCTTTTTCGATGAATCGGCTCCTAAGTCCCAGACTGAACATTTTACAAATTGACCCTCCATGATACAATACAAGATAAATCCGTTCAAACTATTGCGCAATCCCCAATATAACACAACCTATACATATATGTATAAATAGCACAAGTCGTAACATAGGAGAGCGGGGGCACGTACCAGACGCACTTCCTGTCGTAGGAGGCGACGAGCAGGTTGTCGCCGGCGGGGTGCACGGCCAGGTGGCTCACCCACTGCGCGCCCGTCAGCAGCTTGCGCACCAGCTCCTGCCGCACCAGGTCGTACACGCGCACCACGCGCTGCGTCTGCGCCACACACAACGTCACTGTACCGCCCGGTTGTCTACTTATTTACGTACAGAGATGAGAAAGTGTGTCAAACAACATTTGAACAACATCGATGGCAAGACATAACGCACTGTCTTTACTTTTGTTTAGGTACTTATAATTTACAATTAATAGTTATTTGTTAGGTATACAAGAGTGCAAAGTTGCTTTTTAACCGCGGTCTCAATTTTGATGACCCTCGCTGTCGCTCAGGATTCTTAAATTAATAAAAAAAATCCTGGGCGATAGCGAGGGAATCCAAAGAGCACAAGGTGAAAAATGTTTGCACTCGAGCGGAACACGTAGGTAACTTTTCATCCCACCTCATCGAGGAAATTTCTAAACTCAAAAAAAGAAAATGGCACGCACGTCACACATGGCAAGTTAAAAAGATGTTCTTACCTATTAAAATTTATTTACGCAAAAACTCAGTTTAAAAATGTAATGAGGTTTAAAATCGACCTCAAAACAATAAAAATAGTTATTTGTTATACAAGAGTGCAAAGTTGCTTTTTAACCGCGGGCTCAATTTTGATGACCGAGCAAGCGAAGGATTCTAAAATTGAAACACGAGCGTAGCGAGTGTTTCAATAATTAGAATCCTGAGCGACAGCGAGGGAATCAAAAGAGCACAAGGTGAAAAATCTTTGCACTCGAGTGCAACACGTAACTTTTCATCCCACCTCATTGAGGAAATTACTAAATGCAAAAAAACAAAATGGCGCGAGTACATATGAGTATCAAATTAAAAAGTATTATCTATTAAAGTTAATTTATTTGAAAACTCAATTTAAAAATGATGTTAAAAATCTATGTAAAAACAATAATAAAAATTACTTAATTAATTGAATAATTAATTTAAGCAGTATTTTATTTGTTTAATATGTATTTGTTTGAAAAGTCTTATCAAGATTGTCACAAATGGAGTATTGCACACGATGTTCTAAATTCAAATCACTTTGCCGCTCTAGAGGATAAAAACGGATTTTGCGCTCAGATATCAAAGGGTAAAACTACTCTTTCCGAGATGGTGGGATGAAAATAATAATTTCATCCACGTATACATTATAATTATATAATATTAAAAAAATCCTTTTTTAATTGAAAAATGTTTACGTAAGCATGGGGGAGGGGCTAAAAGCTTTGTCTACTTTTGCTGACAAGGGGGATGGGGGGGAGGTAAATAATTGTAATAAATCTGCTTACGCAATATTTGAACGGCCCCAAAGCGTAAAGGCTCTGTCCGAGATGGTGGGATGAAAAAATATTTGATTTAATTTGAAAATGAACTTTCGTATAAATATCAGGCAAGTCTTTCAATCACGTATGAAAAAATATCGATTAAACAGATCGTAAGAGACGGGTCTTGGAAAACCTGATAGCAATTTTGAGTTTTTCATCCAAAACCAAAATAATTAGAAGGACTTACGGCAACGAAGATGAGGGGTCGCGAGGGGTGGAAGAGCGCGCACTGCACGAGCCCCTTGCTGCGCGTGAACGGCAGCTGCGAGCGGCGCCGCGACAGCTGGTGCACCACCACCGCCCGCGCCGCCGCGTCCGCCAGCGTCACCAGCACGTAGTCGCCGCGCGCGTGCCACGCCACGTGCGTCACGCGCCGGAAGTGCTCCAGCCGCACGCGCACCCCGCGCGCCCACTCCTCCGGCGCCGGCGCCGCCCACGCCACCGCCGCCGCCACGCGCGCCTCCACCGCCTCCCGCGCCGCCGGCGCCGCCTCCAGCAGCTCGTCCGTGCGCCGCGACACCCGCGCCGGCGCCACGCCCGGGCTCAGCAGCAGCAGGCGCTCGCCCACCGCCGCCGCCACCAGGCTCAGCCCTGGCGCCGGCAGCCACGCCACGCGCGCCACGGCGCCGCCCAGCGCCAGCACGCGCAAGCATCGCCCCGTCGCCACCTCCCACACTGCGGGCGGTACTACAGGCTACAGGCGCGGCACGACACCCGCGCACGAGTCGCGCGCCCGTCTCACAGATTGCCCACAATGATACGTTGCTCAAAATGTACGAAAAATACAATCTTCGGAAAGGTAGCAGATAGTTGATCGAAACTGTATTTAATATTTAATCCATTAACATATAAAATTTTATATTTATTATTTCAGTAAGAAGGACTTAAATGCTGCACTAAATAAAACTCAAATTATAAATGTTTTTTTATAATTTGAGTTTTATTTAATTAATATTTAGTACCTATATCTTGGACATCAATGACTGTGTTTCGGAGGGCACATTAAACTGTAGGTCCCGGCTGTCATTTATTATCCGTGGCAGTAGTTACGGGTAGTCAGAAGCGAGTACGTTTGACACCAGTCTAACCAAGGGGTATCGGGTTGCCCGGGTTGAGAAAGTCAGATAGGCAGTCGCTCCTTGTACAACTCTGGTACTCGCAGCACCAGGCTCGGGAGATAATGAAGCTTTTCCACTACTGGTTTTCTATAGAAACATTGAAAAAGGTAGAGAGCAAATGTAAGGTTGGCTGACCGCGCATGGTGCCGTCGTCGCCGCCGGACACGACGTACTGGCCGCTGGGGTCGAAGTCCGCGCTGCGCACCAGCCCCGCGTGGCCGCGCATGCGCAGCGCCTCGCTCGTGGGGAAGGGCTGCAGGTCGCGCGGCGCCGGCAGCTTGGGCACCAGCTCCTCCGGCCGGATGGTGAGCTGCACAGACACACGCTACAGGCGCTGATGCGGGCGCAGGCGGGCGAGGCGGGCCGACACTCACCCGCATCTTGATGGCACGCGGCGCCAGGTACAGGTCGAGGCAGCGCAGGAAGCGCTCGCGCGTGAAGCGCTCGTAGGCCGGCACGGCGCGCAGGCTGGCGTGCCGCGTCGGCAGGAACGTGTACTTGCGCTTCCACGGCGTCTCGCTCAGCTTGTTCCACTCCTTCATCTGCGGACACGCGAGGCGGTGAGGCGGGCGGCGCGGGGCGCGAGGCGCGAGCTCTCACGAGGCACTCACCTCCTTGGCGTCGAGCAGGTACTCGGGCGGCGGGTTGTAGCTCTCGGCGTGCGAGGGCAGCGCGCGGCGCGGCGCGGGGATGTGGCGCTGCAGGCCGCGCGGCGCGTCGCCGGAGCCCCACAGGTTGTAGAACTGCTTGCTGCGGCGGGCGCGGCGCTCGTCGGCCAGCTGGCGCCGCGTCTTGGCCCAGCCCATCTTCAGCGCGTGCACCAGGCGCGCCACCTGCTGCTGCTCGGAGCGCGACGGCAGGAACGAGCGCTTGTGCTCGGGGAAGGCGCGCAGCGGCGTCGCCAGCACCTCGCGGCTGAACCACTCCACCCAGGGCTGCGGACACAGGCGCGTCAGACGGAAGCCGGCGGGCGCGGGCGCCGGGCTGCGGGCTACGCACCTCGTACTCGTCGTGCGCGGCGTCGGGCACGTGGCCGGCGCGCAGGCGCTGGATGAGCTCCAGGTCCTGCTTGCTGAGCACCACGTCCTGGCCCGTGTTGGGGTCGCGCACGGTGCGCCAGAAGTCGGGATCCTCGCATTGCCTGCACAGAGAAGGCACGTGACGGCGGCGGTGAGGCGGGAGGCGAGGCGGCGGCGGCGGCGGCGGCGCGCTACTCACTTGAGGAAGTCGTCGATGGCGTCGCGCTGCGGCGGCTTGAGCAGGCGGCGGCCGGCCAGGTCGTAGCCCACGTGCGGGTAGTCGCGGTACCACCAGGCGGGCACGGCGCCGCGCGTGTTGCGTCGGTCCTCCTCGTCCGACGTGTCGCCCGACGAGTACTCGTCTGCAACGCGTCGCTCCACTCAGTCGCGCAAACCGACAACACATTTGATAACTACTGCATTAGCATTGTAGTTACTATCTCCTAAAGTCGCTATATAACGTCTATAAATTGCTTGACAACAATAACGCAGGATTTTACTACACATTCTAAAAGCTCAAAAGTAACTAAACACTCAAGTTGACAAAAAGTAGGTTAGCCACCAGAACTCCAACAACATTAAGGCCGTGTTCAAACTAAACTGACTGTCAGCCGCCGAATGTGAGCGAACGTTATTCACTTTTTCGTTCACATGTAACCGACGATACGTTATCTACTTATACTTGTCGGAGGCGTCATCAGGATGGCACTATCGTCCGACATCAGTTAGGGTAATCAAGCAAAGAGATAACTCAAAGAAACTCAAAACTCAAACAAACTCAAAACTCAAACGTTTATTCAAATTAGTCAGAACAAAAGACAGCCCCCAAAACGCCCGCCCTTCGCCACTTCCTATGTGTTTTGGCTGGGGAGAAGAAGTGGCGGAACAAACTCCCCAGCAACACATGTCTGTCTGTTAGGTTAGAAGAACCGTTACAATACAAAAATCATAAGACACTACAATTAGTTTAGGTACTACAACGCTAGGCAATAACATCAGGTACACTACACGTAACGAAAGGCAGTAACGCGACAACTCCACGAAGACTCGACGAAGCCTCGACCAAGACTCGATCAAGACTGAGCTCCGCGGACGCCACGCTGACCGCCACCACTCTGCCAAGCGCGCCAAAATGTTGTTTCACCGGAAACGCCACCCGAGGGCGCGCTTGCGTGACGTTTAGTGTCCGTGATATTGACAATCTCCGACATACTAATATTATAAAGAGGAAAACTTTGTTTGTTTGGTTGTAATGGATAAACTCAAAAACTACTCGACCGATTTTAAATATTATTTCACTATTAGAAAGCTATATTATCTGCGAGTAACATAGGCTATATTTTATCCCGGTGCGGGCAGTAGCTCCCACGGGACGCGGGTGAAACCGCGGGAAAACAGCTAGTGCCTAATATGCATACACGCTGACATTCGGCCGCTGACAGTCAGTTTGTTTTTAACGCAGCCTAAATCTAAAAGTATTGAAATCTGTGTAATCGTGTCCAATTAAAGGTCTAGGCTTTAAACTATTTTATCCATTTGAATCATGTAAATTATGATGTGAAGTCAAAGCTAGACTTTTTTTTTGCTGCCATAAAACTAACTTCAATCAAACTGATCTGAAGTGTAAAGTATAAAATATTTTAATTGCTATTTAAAAAATAATTATTATAAACAAAAGACTCATTACTTATGCTATAATAAGACGGAGAAAAAACATAAATTAAAATTGTTCAGCGACACTTGGCTATCGACACAGTTTTAGCTACTTTTGAAGTTTAACAATGAATGTGCAGCGGATGCGTAAGTAATGCATGTGTTTGTGTTTTGGTTTGGATGTGTGTGTGACGTACCTTTCTGTTCTACTGGTTGTATGTTAACAGTCGCTCTCTTGATGGTATCTGCTAATCTGTCTATACTGGCGTCACTGTTGTTGTTGCTGCGAGCTGGCTTGTTCGCTTTCTGTTTCTGTGGTTTGGTGTCGCTGGCGGAGGAGTGCGACTCGGCGCCGCTGTCCGCGCTCCGCGACTCCTCGCTGTCGTCATCAGCCTCCGAATCATCATCAGCTTCCGAATCTGTTAGCTCCTGTGGCAATTCACATAATTATGTCAGTCGGTCGGTTAGCCCCAGGGTAAGCTATTTACGCTAAGGGTGCAACACAACATAACCGATAAACTTCATTAAGTCAAATACAAAAATGATAAATATATGCTTACAAATAAATGTATACGTATTCACCTTCGAATTATCTTATTTTATTTTATTAAAGGGAATTAATGTTTTTATGTAGGGGGATTTTAAAAAAATGTATATTTTCCCTATGGTTAGTCTTCAAGCAATTATATTATTGCCATTTATTTTTCATTGATTCATGATGCATCAAATTAACAAAACCAAATGGCGGCAAATACAGCTTTATAAAAATAAATGAAAGGAAAAACATATAGACTCAACCAATATACACACGAAGTTTTTTCCCGATGTCTACATTTTTCGACAGTAGGTAGCCCTCGATTTCTTAGGATTTCTGTGATTATAGTAAAATCACAATCATAAAGATTATTTTTAAGGAGCACCCTTAAATTTTAATCAACCTCCGAGCCTTTTCCCAACTATGTTGGGGTCGGCTTCCAGTCTAACCAGAATCAGCTGAGTACCAGTGCTTTACAAGAAGCGACTGCCTATCTGACCTCCTCAACCCAGTTACCCGGGCACCCCGATACCCTTTGGTTAGACTGGTGTCAGACTTACTGGCTTCTGACTACCCGTAACGACTGCCAAGGATGTTGAATGTCAGCCGGGACCTACAGTTTAACGTGCCATCCGAAACACAGTCATTGGTGTCTAAGATATACTTAGAAAGTACATACAAACTTAGAAAAGTTGCATTGGTACTTGCCTGACTTGGAGTCGAATCCGCGCCCTCATACTCGAAGACCGTATGATCATAATATTTCATACATTGCCTAGGTATTGTAAAGAATGATACAGTTTGCCGGTAAGGTATCGTCTGGGACGGGTGACTTGTAGCCAAAATACTCACTGATGATCCATCTGAAGCGTCGTCTGGCTGGTCATCATCTCCAAATGTAGAGTCTGCACTCTCATCAAATAGTACCTCCTGAAACATTTTCTTAACTCTATTCTAACCACTTCAATGAATATTAATAGGATAGTATTACAAATATTTTGCTTTTTATAATTTAAATAAGCCTATTTCTATGCCATTACTTAAGTATTCTGCAAAAACACCTGCCAAAAGTTTGCAAAGCAAGTCATTGTTATATCATTGCGATATTTATTTTTAGCCACATTTTATGTATAAACTAAACTTTTAAATAAACAGTAGTATCTTTAGTTAAGTGCCTACTCAAATGTTGTATAGCATACTCAAAAAGCTGTTATACTGTTATCACATAGGACCACAATATGTATTTGGTAAGTGTAATATATCCCTTATGTATTGGCATCATGAAAGCAATAACCAAATAACGTATAAGTGTTCACATGTGAAAGAATAACTAATTGTATGAAGTTGATATTAGTGAGTAAAGTTTACATCTTGTTCATGATCTGAGACATCTCCGGCCTCGTGCTCCGAGTCGGTAGCGTCTCCTTCTGCATCCAGTGTGCCAGCTATCAACTCCTCTGATTCTGACTCTTCTTCTGACTGAAAAACATCAATCAATCATTTTACAATTATTTAAGAAAAATACTGTAAAAATAAAACATGATTGGCAGTTGTTACAGGTAGTTAGAAGCCAGTAAGTCTGACACCAGTCTAACCAAGGAGTATTGGGTTGCCCGGATAACTGGGTTTAGGAGGTCAGATAGGGCAGTTGCTCCTTGTAAAGCACTGGTACTCAGCTACATCCGGGTAGATTGGAAGCCAACCCCAACATAGTTGAGAAAAAAATGCTTGGAGGATGGATGCGTACATTGAATGACTACCCGTACTGACAAAGAATGGGCTTAGAAATGGCTATTTGCTTCTGGCTATCACAATATTAGCATCTACACTGTAACTCAAAGTTTATCAGAAAACATGTTGCATAATGTACAGTTTTCTTAAATCCCAATGTTGTCTTTAAATAACAAATACCATGCACAAACCTAGCTACCCCTACTAACACGACTGCCAAAAGATGTTCGTACGACACCAGGGATCCACTAACTTAACGTACTTTCCGAAGTACGGAAGAACTCGTCATGACTAGATGATCACCCATCCTCAGATCGACCGATCACGCCAAGCATTAGTAAACGGTTGATCGATCCGCACAGGTGTTACATAGCCAGGCGATTGAAAATGCAAATGAGTGTAAGGTGCTAAATTTTGGGTATTCATTATGTTGATTATTGCGTATTATGTTGGTTACACTATATGTAGTTAAAAATATATAAAGAACAATAATGATAAACGGATGACAACCGGCAGCATGGTGAGTTGCAACAAAACACTGCGATTTCATGAATTATAAATGTACACTTACTTCGTTAGAAACTTTTAACGATACATTTTGAGATCCTTCAAATCCCGCTTTTCTTTTGAGTAATCCTTGCTTAAATGGAGGCATTTTAACTATAATAATCGCATATTATTTCCCTTTTCACTGTAATAACAACACGTGTTTTTGACATCTAATCGCTCTCGCCGTGCCGCTGTCACATTGATTGAACTGTCAATTTACTGCGATCAGTGTTGTCAATCCAAAAAAATACAAAATAACAGTACGATCGTCAAACCTACCCTTCTCTCCTCCTCCCATCAGGGGTTATTTTTAACCGAGCTTCAAAAAAATAGGAGAAGGTTCTCAATTCGTCGGGACCTTTTTTTTAAAGTTTAAATAGCGGTTTTCACCATACCCTTGCCTTGACTCAAAAGATATCAATATTATCAATTATCAAATTGTTAAAAGGTTCTTCTAACACTTGGTTTATCTTCATAATTATATTGTGGCTACCCATAGCATAGTAATCTGTGGTGCAAACAGTCGAGCTTTAAAACGCGTATACTCTGTGCGTGTGAGTGAGTTGTGTTGTGTGTGCTGCTTCTTGCTTGTGATTGCAGCTGCAAACCATGCATCTGCAGTCTGCAATAAAATTGGTATAAAATCGAAAAATGATTTAATTTATGAATTAAGATAATTTATGAACAGTAATTTCAGTGTTAACATGAAATGTTATGTGCCCATGACGAAAAAAGTACTCCAAAATGTAAATAAATCGAACGTGAACTTTTGTTTGAGTCTATCGAACTGCGAACGTTTTTTTCTATTTTGACCGTTGATTCCTATGATCAAAAACGATTTTTGGTGCTGTATTTATACCATCAGTTGTTTGTAAATACATTTATTTTCTGAGGTGCCGAAGGATTTTAGAAGAGTTGTAAAGACAAGTGGTTTGTAATGTTGTTCCGGGAGAGTGCGTGATCTAGCAAGTAAGAACAATGTCGGGAGCTACGACGCCGACGGGCACGGAAGCGCCGGCGCTGGACGACCGCGACGTCGAGCCGCGCACGCCCATGAAGCGGCTCGGCTCTACACGGAAGCTGGCCGCCTTCAACAGTGAGTTTGCACCTTTCGTATAAGCTTTGTTTTGGATCAGCACTTACCTTCTTACAATCAGGTCGGAGTCAGCAAGGGCCCAACAACGATAGTTGATATACAAACTTTGGAAAGAATAGATACACAGAAACTTTAGTTTGGTGTTTATCCAATATTTACATCACATGCTACATGAGCTAATAGTACAAATATAACTAATATTGAACATTCAGGAGCTTTAATTGGAGGTGCTGATAATATTATACTTCAACCAATTCTCTGCATATTTATTTATTTTTTAAAGTAGGTAAATGTAGTGCTCACAATTATTGAATTGTGAAATGGTTTAAGGCTACAGCTTGCAAGCAATACATTCACTCTATCTGTGGATTGTGACTGTGAAGTGGTCACATCTCACAGCTAAATGAGAGTAGAGTCATTTCTATGTGTGGTGTACCTTGTTGAGCCACTGAAACAATAAAGAAAGGTGTAAATGCTGTAAAGTCACCCTCTCCAGCAGCCTCTGAAGTATGAGTGTGGGTTCAATTACAGGCCACACTTGCCTTTATGCTTCCTAATGTAACTTTTGTAAGTTATATCTATTTACATTGGTCTTTCTCTTCTGTGATATCTATCATCATCATCATCATCATCTCAGCCATAGGACGTCCACTGCTGAACATAGGCCTCCCCCTTAGATCTCCACAGATACCTGTTGGAAGCGACCTGCATCCAGCGTCGTGGACGTCCTACGCTGCGCTTGCTAGTCCGTGGTCTCCACTCAAGCACTTTTCGACCCCATCGGCCATCCGCTCTGCGAGCAATATGGCCTGCCCATTGCCACTTCAACTTGCTAATCCGGTGGGCTATATCGGTGACTTTAGTTCGTCTACGGATCTCCTCATTTCGGATTCGATCACGTAGAGAAACCCCGAGCATAGCCCTCTCCATAGCTTGTTGAGCGACTTTGAGCTTTGAGATGAGGCCGATAGTGAGAGACCACGTTTCGGTGCCGTAAGTCATCACTGGTAACACACACTGATTGAAGACTTTCGTCTTGAGGCACTGAGGTATGTCGGACGAAAAGATATTGCGATGTTTCCCGAACGCTGCCCAGCCGAGTTGGATTCGGCGGTTGACCTCTTTCTCGAAGTTGGACCTACCTAATATATATACTCCTCGGTCTTCTGTATAACTTGCCGCAGCGTATGGATGTGGTCTATGGTACTATAGCCTCTTCGGAAACCGGCTTGTTCGGGAGGCTGGAAGTCATCAAGCCTGTGTTCGAGACGGTTCGTGATAACCCTTGAAAACAGCTTATAAACATGGCTTAGAAGTGTGATGGGTCTGTAGTTCTTCAATAGGCTGTTTTTTTGAAGAGCCACACCACCCCACCCCTGCTCCATGCTTCAGGCGTTTTGCCCTCGGACAGGACGGAATTAAAGAGCTTCTGGAGGACTTTAAGTACCGGTGTTCCACCCGCTCACAGAAGCTCTGAAGTGATTCCGTTCTCACCCGGCGCCTTGTTGTTCTTAAGCTGCTTCAGGGCCATCCTAATCTCGTACAGACTGATGTCCGGGATATCTTCGGTATAATGTCGGGACAGCTTGGCTCTTGGATCTCCTGCCATATCTATACTATCCTGTATATGCCTGTGATATCTATACTAATATTATAAAGCTGAAGAGTTTGTTTGTTTGTTTGTTTGAATGCGCTAATCTCAGGAACTACTGGTCCGATTTGAAAATTACTTTCAGTGTTAGATAGCCCATTTATTGAGGAAGGCTGTAGGCTACTTTTTATCCCGGTACGGGAAGTAGTTCCCACGGGATGCGGGTGAAACCGCTGGCAGAAGCTAGTATACTTATATGTACATTTTAGTCTTCAATTACTGAATTGAGGTGAAGGAAAACATGTTGGGGAAACCTGGGTTATAAACTCTGAAGAAACTAATGCACATTGAGTAAGCGAGAGATTTAGAAATCAAATCGTGAGGTAGTCAGACCCTTGTCGGGATATAAACCATAGTTCTCTGATAATATTCTTATTTTGATGGTTGGGAAACATAAAAATTGAAAATATTATGGTTTGTACTAGATTTAATATGTGCATTCGTACACACCCCGAGGAAACTACATGCCGTGTACCGTTTACGTCCCCACTGTCCATGCCAGACACATTGGTTGAACAGGCAAACTGTGTAAGCAAACAATCTCACGCATTAGTAATATGTATGCTTGGATGAATATTGCTTGCTTGATTTTCATGTCCAAGCTCCCATAATAATAATTAATTGAGAAACTAGTGCCATCCACATATCTTACGCGCCAAATGATATTTTGCAAACCGTGTAGTGTTCGCAGTTCGTCACAAAGTATAGAAAAACGATTCATCGGTATTTCAAGGATGTTCGGACAAACGTACCTACGTGCGGCCTTACTAAGCTTAAATAACTCTCCGTTTGAGAGTATAACGTGGCACAACAGCGCTCGGCGTTTCGTCTCAGAGGCAGCTTTACATTCCGGCGCAAGGAGTAGGTACTTCCTTTGCAGCAGTCAGTTAAATGATATAATGCGACACATTAGTAATGTGTCGGTTCGTGAGCGCTTTGTTCATTGGCCACTTCCTCTGATCGCTTGAGCTGCGGCCACTGCCACCCACGCACCACTTTCAGCTTTGGTTCACCTCCCCTTCAAACTGCATGTTTGATTGCATATCCTATGTAAAGAAATGGCTTCCCGCTTTCTTTAAGTAGGTATCCTGAGTGTAGCGCCGATCGCGACTATGTTGAGGGCGGGAAGTTCTCATGGGCATCCTCGGAAGCGCGGCGTGCCGGACGCTTAGCTTACCGACTAAACCAATCCGGTGTGTTACATATTTTTATGAAATACTTTCGGCGTGAAACACTTTGGGAATAATTTTTGGATGAACTTGGGAATAACCTCAATATGGGTGTGGAAACGTGCCTGACATGACTGGAAAAAGGTACTTACGGTACCAATATAAGTATATACATACATGAGGCCGAAGACGAGAGCTCCGTTTTTTTTTTGCACCATATAGTCTCTGAAACCATTGAACTGATTTGAAACTGATTTTCACTGTTGGGAAGCTACATTAGCCCAATTCTGGCGCCCACCTCTCGCGCACTCGGATAAAATAAAAAGTAACCACATAGGTAATTAAATATATTTTTTAAATAAACCAGTGGTCAGCTGGAGTTAACCAAATACCATAATTTTCAGTTTTATGATTAGTAGATAGGTATTAATTAACTGCGTACAGAAAGAGGAAAATCTAAACAAATAATACTAATTAATTGAAATGTAGATTTAAATATGATCACACGTACACCTGGTTTTCATGGCCTTTTAAATAACAGTTACAGAATATGGATACCTACATTTAATAGTACAGTTCTCGCCAATATTGATAGCGGCTCGTAACTATTTACCAACACGTGTGGGGCCCAAACTCTAAGGGCCTCCGATGTTGGGTTTGTGGGCGGGCAGTATCGCTACCGGCTGGCACATCGTTCTTACGCCTCCTAAGAGACAACAGACCTATGAAGGCGGCGTGCGTTGTTCCATGCGCTTCTTAGAGAGAGTCAGCAAACCCCAGTTCTGAGTCTCAGTCTGACACTCCCTTACGATGTAACAACAGCGGGAGGGTATCTGATGATCTCCAAAAAAAAGAACCACCTATCCCCGCTACCAAATTAGTAAAAGAGTTTTTTACGTCTCGTTCGGTGAGCATGAGCGGAAGCATTATCCTACCCTGTTCATTTGAGTGTTGACTTGTTCAAGTGTTGGAATTTAAAAATATCTGTATTCCACAATTTCTGTGATTGAAATAAATGGTACTATGAGGTGAGACGGATGTGAACTGAGCAATCATTAAAAACGTACTCAGTTTTCAGGTCACGCCTGGTTAGTTTTCACTACATGATTATAAAGTTATAAATTCATACGAAGGTGTTCACGGTCACAAAGTAAGACCTTTGACACGATATAAGGATGAGTAACCAACCCAAAAGGCGCCTTCCGGTTGGTAACGCCTATCTTGGGTCATTAAACTTTTTAACTGTTGTTTTTATACACGGACTTGCAGTGACACAATTACATCAAAATCGGTAACCTAGGTAATACCTATGTTAACAGTTTTCTAATATTATTAAAATGGTTTGATAGATCAGCGGTTCCCGAATTCATTGGCGTCGGAACCCTTTTTGTTTCACCATTTTCCGGCGGAACCCTAGCTTAGGTAAGAAGTATATAGCGCACCAAAAACATACCTACCGGTATGTTTAATATGGTATACATTCAATATGGTTGGAGACATACTCAGTGGCGTAGCGTGGCAGTTTACCTCCCGGGGAAGAAGAAAATTTAGCCGCCCTTGACTGTAGGTACCTATTATGTAAATAGTTTTCAGTTCAAAGACTGACAAAGTAAACGCAAAAAGGATCTGGGTATTTTAAAGGTGCGAGCGGAGCGGACCCCTGTGATGTTTATTAATATTATAAATGCGAAAGTAACCGTCTGTTTGTCTGTCTGTTACGCTTTCACGTCTAAACAGCTGAACTGATTTTAATAAAATTTGGTACAGAGATAGAGTTGACCTTGAGAAAGAACATAGGATAGTTTTTATCATTTCATTTCATTTTATTCTTTATTGCACACTAAAAAGTAAATACAAAAAGAATGCAGACAGTTAGGGTCTATGCACACCACGTTTTTTAAACGCGCTGTCGACGCGCGTCGCCGGCGCGTTTTTATCCTGCAGAGCAGTTTGTTGTCGTTTGTATCGATACAAACGCGCGGCACCGGCGCGTCTGTATCGATACAAACGCGCGTTTGCATCGCGTCTGTATCGCTACACACGCGCGTCTGTATGTATACAGGTGTGCAAAGGTCTACAGGCTGCGTCTGACTTGCGCGCGTATCGCGTCTGTATCGCTACAAACGCGCGTCGACGGCGCGTTTAAAAAACGTGGTGTGCATAGGCCCTTATGTACAACGGCGAGCTTAACCCAGAATTGGGTTCTCTTACAGCCAACCCGGACTTTTGGAGGGTTCTCTTGGAAACGCGATATAACCGAACTCTACGTGGGCGAAGCCGCAGGCAGAAGCTAGTAGATCATATTTATTTTTATAGAAATCGCGAAAAGAACGCCGATTTCCAAACATTCTATGAAGCTATATGAACAAAATAGAAACCGACTTCACCAAGTTAACGTCAGGATCGCTGTCACTCCTCACCGATACACTCCTCTCGAAATAAGTTGCTACCAATTGCTACCCTCGTGATTTTGAAGATATTCAGCATCGGAAGGTGACAGGCGAGTGGGTAAAGAGCCAACTCTTGGGTATGAGTGCGTGGGTTCGATTCCAGGTCAGGCAAGTACCAATGCAACTTTTCTAAGTTTGTATAATGTACTTTCTAAGTAATTGTTGTAATGAATATTTTATATCAGTAATCAGTGATCGATTGGCAATGCAATCGTTAGCGGCAAACGCTGCTACAGACAGTAGCGGCGTAAGGGGGGGCGGAGGGGGCGGTCCGCCCCGGGTGCCACGTCTCGGGGGGTGCCATCTCGGTCGGCACATATCTGCAAAACCAGGATGGCAGGAGCAGAAGGGATAAGTCACTGAGGGTGCCATTCTAATCTGCAAAGCCTAGGTTCACTACCAGTCACTGCACGCTATTCAAATTTCAAACAAAACTACAACAGTGAATGCGCAAAAAGTCAAGGCGGCACAGAGACCCCTCTGGCCAGTCCGGCTGTCACCCCTCTCTTTCTTGTTTATTTTTGTTTTTACCTGATTATGAAAAAACCATTTCTCATTTCTTCTACGCTCTTTGAGTTCTCAATCTAACACAAAGTTAAAGCACCGAAGTAGCAAACTATTTCTGATTTCTTTTACGCTGTCGATTTTTAGGAGGTGGAGGACTTTTGTGCCCCAAAACTCAAAAAATTTCGTGCTCGCTGCGCTCGCCACTTTTTGACATTCCACTAGTTTTATCAAACTTGTTTGAGTATTTTTGTGTTCCAAGACTCAAAAATTTCGCGCTCGCTACGCTCGCTCATTTCAAGTAACAGTGGATTTTTCCAATTTCTGTAAGTATCACGGAGTCCCAAAAATCGAAAATTTCACGCTCGCTACGCTCGCGGCTACCTCTCCTTGCAGTGGTTTTTTCCACACTTGTTTGGGTACTTTTGTGTCCCAAAACTAACAAATTTCGCGCTCGCTGCGCTCGCGACTTTTTCACTTTACGGCGGTTTTTTTTAAATTCCTTTTGGTACTTTACTGTTAGAAAACTCAAAAATTTCGCGCTCGTTGCGCTCGCGTCTTTTTCACTTGACCCCATGGTTTTTATGCATAAACATGTTTGGGTTCTATTATGTCCCAAAACTCAAAAATTACATGCTCGCTTCGTTAGCGCTTTGAATGATTTCTAGCAAAAAGCACCATGAATGATTTCTACACGATTTTAAAGTAGGTACTTTAATTTACAATTTTAGTCCGTGTTTATATTTGGTCGTTTTTTTTGGGGGGCGCTCAATAGGTAGTCCGCCCCGGGTGCCACCCGATGCTACGCCGCCACTGGCTACAGAGTTAATGTGGCTGGGGTGGCTGGAGGCGGGCGCCTGCCGATGACATACGCGCCACATGTGCTGCGCAACTGTCGAGCTGCCTACTTACATGTTTCTTACACTTCCTGCTCTAGTTCAATCCGCCGGTTCACAGAATCACATCAATGGTACCTTATATCTCAACTTTTTACATTTTCCTAATCAAGAGTAATCTTTTGCAAAGAAATGGTGTTTATTTTTGTTAAACATGCATTTTTGTCCAGCTTGTGACGGTCTTAAAGGTCCCTGTTCTTGTAACTCTTCCACTGGTATAATTGAGCTTGGCAGCTTTACTATTACAATAATAATACTTATGCTAATATGAGACTACATGAGGAGTAGCTCCATTACTTGAGGACACACTTCACAATACATTTAATGTGGCTCGCGTCACTGAATGCCTATTGAATATGTAGCGCAATTTGTATTGTTTTAACCGAAAATGTTAACCATAAGTAACAATATGATGATTAATAGCGTAGACTTCCTCGTGTGAGGTTATTATTTATAACGTTATACTAGATATGTGTTCGCTGATTTATCTATAAGTACTGTTATTATAAAGAGGAAAAATTTGTATTCTGCGAGTAACAGACTGTATTTTATCCCGGTACGGACAGTAGTTCCCACAGGACGCGAGTGAAACCACGGGAAAACGGCTAGAACGATTAAGTTGACTCATACACTATCAATTGTTTTCGTGCAACAATATCGACATGCGTGGCTCTCGCGGTTTGAAATCTTATGGCCATGGTGGCTCCTAATTTACAATAATTCCACATTATCTACTCTAACTGCAAAACACAAAAGGGATAGATTTATATTTCTATAATAACTGCTGGGTCGAGTTCAGAAATTCTCTCAACATTGGAATCCCTGTTTTAGTAACTAGGCTATACATGCAGTTATGAGAAGTAGTTATCCTATATCCTCCGGAAGCGAGTAAAACTGCGAAAGAGTTGTAGTACCTACGGTATAATTTATTGCATGACTCTTTTGGCTATTCATGTGGTCAAGTTGTGAGAATCTGTCGCTGTCACTGACCATACCATATTGTGTGACCGTTACAGTGCTGATAAATAATGTCTGTTTTTCGGGATGTTTTGAATAGTATTGAAAGCGCAATACTTAAGATGCGCTAAAGCTCGTGTCTGGGCGCGATGGTGTTGTGCTATGTGTGAATCAGAGGCGGGCGGCCGGCGCCGGCGCTATATTTAGCGCGCGCCGCCTGCGCGCCGCCGCCGCCGCCGCCGGCTGCCACTGCCCTCTGTCCGCACCCCGACTCAAACTGGCTTGCTCGTACGCCAAGCATCACGCACAGAGGGCGCTGCGTGCCTACTTTCCTCTTCAATATCCTCAAACAAGCGCTATGCACAAGTTGGGATGAAAAACGTCGAAAACGAAAATTGATAGTAAATATCGTGCCCTATATCTAATGCACATGTATAACCTACCCCTACTTACCTACCGACATGCGAGAGATAGCGTGAGGGACTCAGTACTTGGGACAGCCGGGGCTGCGCCGCGCCGCCCTCTTCAAACGCCAGCGAGCCACGAGCCTCCTCGCCACACGCAACCAAATAAACTAAATTACTATCCAATCATTTTATTGATGATGATGATGTCCTCCTAGCCGATTATCAGCTACGGCGGCTGTTCTCATGTAAGGAGATTAGCCAACTGCGCAGGACATATTATAGTGCACGAGCATTTGCGCAGACACAGGTGCACTCACTATTCCTTAACTCTCATAGCCCGATGGGACGGTAATCCGACACGACCGGAGAGAGATCAGGCGCAGGACCGACTCATCATTTTATTACGATTATATTAACTTATGTTTGCTTACAATCTCTAGTATCCTCTGCTCTGTATGCCAATGGAAGAAATTACTTAGCTGTAAGAAAATAACTAATAATAATAATCTAAGAACTGACAATTAACTCTCGAACGCGTAAGTAGCTTGCATAATTATGTTTTCAGTGGGTCATGCGTCATCTACTACTTTTGACTGTAACTTCTCTTTGGATCTTTTAAAAAACCAGCCAACGGTGAGTCAGATTCCCGCACGAAGGGTTCCGAACAAGGGTTATTCCCAAGTTCGTCCACTAGTATTTCCCAAAGTGATCCACGACAAAAATATTACATTAAAAGTAGGTATCAAAGTGTTTCCCAATTTCCCCCAAAGAGTTTATGTAAAATAATTTAGTACTTATAATCACGTTACTCCACAAAATTTAATAAATACAAATATATTTCCGGGCTCGGTCGACATTTGTGTGATGAGCATGCTTGTTAGCCGTGGTCTGGGTGTTACAATATGTATTTATAAATTACTTTCCTGTAATGTCTGGACAATAATGTCTGGACACATTTTCACACACGGTCGGTTAGCCCCATGGTAAGTTATTAATTGTGTTATGGGTGCTGCTAACACAACTGATAAACTACATATAGCTGTAGCAATATGTAGCAATATACAATATATAAAAGAAAGTGAAAGATACTTTACTCATACATAACTCAAGAATGGCTGAATGTTTTTATTTCCCAATGTTCCCCACTTAAAAAAGCATCGAATTTCTACAGTATTCCATAACATCTTGCCTGGGTACGTTCATTATAAAATACATATTTATGCATCGTATGTGTTTATTCTTTTAAACGCATATACGATGAAACATTAGAAGAGCTTGAACATTAAATATCGATGGTTATTTTCAATAAACTACTAGGGAATAATAATAGAATTAGAACTAGATGCATAAGCTACTAACCTTAGCTGAATAATGATCAAGTTATTCGCTGAACCCATAAGCCACGCACACCTTTCCATGCACTCCGTCGTCCGCGCGCAATGCACTCGTGGACGACGAGCCTGGATTGCGATTGCTGTGCGGACAATAGGAGATGATACCGTCACTATGTATGGACTGACTGCCTCGTTGGTCTAGTGGTCGCAAGCGCTTCTGCTGTGTCTCGGCTTCGATTCCCGGGTCGGGCCGAAATCGCTTTGTTGGTTTTCTTAAACTTTCACTAAGCAGCCCGTAGTCTGGAAGTTGGTGATGAGTCACCCGTGCATCGGAGAGCACGTTAATGTCGGACCTGCGCCTGATCTCTCTCCGGTCGTGGCGGATTGCCGCCCCATCGGGTTTTGAGAGTGAAGGAATAGGGAGTGCACCTGTGTCTGCGCAAATGCTCATGCATTATAATATGTCTTGCGCAGCTGGCTGATCTCCTTAAATGACAACAGCCGCCGTGGCCTAAATCGGCCGTGGACGCCATTATGTATGGACTACTGTCACAAGAGCCGCAGATCTTTCTTTACACAAAAATTGCCGTTAAATAGATAGCGGATCGTGTTTATAGCGTATTCCGAACCATGATTATTGCGAATAAACAGCAGAACTGAAGCAAGTTTTAGGGGAAACTATATTGTTCGTGGGTTTTTAGTGACACTACTTCCAAGTAAGCCTAACAGAGTGCTGTGTGTAATGAATACAATAATGGAGCGGAGAGGCGTAAACAATAGCTGCGTGAGCTTCCGGCGCGCGCGCCGCCGCAATACCTAATGAGCAGCACAGCGAGCACCATCCTTCTGCGTTTTCTTGGAGCTACTAACGTTTTCCTCACGTTTCGATGATGTCCTAAACGTTAATTAGTGTCAACCAAGATGACCAGGTACAAGCAGAGCTCGGACGTTCCCTTTGGTCATCCTAGCACATGTCCGCCGTGTTTCCACTTACATTTGTTCAGAGCACGTTTGGTCGCGAATGTCGTCAGCTGGCTAGTGGCGGCTGTGGCGACCGGCTCACTGCGATTGCGCTCAAAAACGTGTTATCTCGCGCCCTACTGTGGCCCTACCAGATGTCAGATGTGCATCGCATCGGTTATATACGCTTGTATAATATTTTGGCTGAAATGAGCATGATTTATATTTGGGTCCTAAATATCAATTAACATATCAATATATTTTAATTCGTTTTGGAAACAGTTTTTTCTTTGTTGCTTATAATTATCTAACCTAACCTATCTGGTCGGCAAGGCAAGAAATTTCGTGATTCGTTGTAGCTTTGCAAAATCATTACGTCGTCAAGCGAAGTCAACCAAATATTTATTATTATACCTACTCAGTTTTCAATATTTGCTGATATACAGAAACGCGTCATCTGTGATCAAGTTTCTAGCTATCACGGTTCGTGAGATATGCCTAGTGACAGATATGGTCTCGTTTTACCTTTTGGGCGCGGAATCCTCGTAAGTATCATATCAATCAGGCCAGCCGAAGTTGTAAAGAATGACGCCGACCCCTAATTATGTATTTACAATGTATGTAAGGATAGGAGCACGACGTTGATGATTGTAGAAAAGTGTCTGAAGCAACATACTCAAACTATTGATGGATGGAAGTAATACTGACGTGAATTTCGAAACCACTGAAGTTATTTCATACAATTAGAAATCGTACGGATTTTTATTTGACATATTCATCCGTGCCTTGTACAACTTGTGTCTATGTTAATGATCAACCAACGGTATTTAAAACGTGCATTTTCGGGCTCGTGTAATGCTGATAAGTGTGGACGAAACCTCCGAGCGTTGATGATATTTTGGGCAAGACGTAACGCGATGTGGACGGGAGTTAGTGAACCGCTCGGAGGTCACGGCGGCGCGGTGACGTAGGAGGGTGGTCGCCGGAGGGCGGGGGGCGCATCCCGCGGAGGCTGCGCGCCGGAGCCCGCCAGTCGACCGCCGGCGGGCGCGAGCCGCGTCTGCGATGTTCCAGTGTATCGTGCAGCCGCGCCACGACTGGGGCCCGCCCGACCTCGCCAATGCCTTCCCCGGTACGACGCGCTGCCGGTACCATCTATTCACGGCTGCTAAAACGCTCCTCTTATAAACACATTTAACGTGTTTTGATGACTGTGCTTCCTGGAAATAAATAACTTGTTGTCTTTGCCGGAGCGGCGAAGCTCGGCGCGGCCTCATGTGAAACTGTTATTGTTGCCGTGCATTGTGTTACTTGCGTGAGAACACGCCGCTAGCTTCACTTCTATAGTATTGAGATTATTTTAAACATACCTGTATCATTTACTGCAGTAGAGGTTGGACCCTTTAAAACCAATACAAAGGGCATCTTAAACACGGGCAGGTAGCTGTTTATGATAAAGCGGAATATTCCGAAGGGTTTCATGAAAATTGATACTTGGTTCACAAAGCTGCATAATAATATGGAGTGCGTAATGCAGCCGGCGGTGCAGCGAGGGGCCGAGGGGCCGGCGGGACCCCTCGCGCTCGCCCTCGCCGCCAGCGTGCCCTGTGTGCGTGCACTGCACACTGCATGTATGCGCCGCTGTGTCCGGCTCGCGCGGACTGCGCTGCGACCCTTTGTTGTCCCATACCCGCTCCGCACAGACCGAGACACCCGAGCGGGCTGCCTCTACTCTACTGATTAGATACGCGCAACAGTTATTTATAAATAAACTACTCAGTAAATGCTGTCGTGTTTACACTCTGCCTGTCAATCATCACATTCATCACTCACTCTCCCTTGTAACTAATTTGCAACAATATTTTGAGTACATTAGTGCCACTTTAGCAGCTTGGTTGTTTTTTCGCGATATGAATATGAATGCAAGCTTAAAGGAAATGCTGTCAAACAGAGGACAGAAGTTATCGATGTACCTACTCAAGTATATGCCTGCCTATGCTTGGTATGCACACTTACTCTGAAAATATTAATAGTTGTGTTTATCTTTAGTTCTGGAATTGCGAATAAGAGCAACGACCGCCTCCCACACCAAAATCTTAGTTCCCATAAAAAAATTACAAAAATATGCGTGGCGTTAGGGTACCGTGCAACGGTTGCAGTTACCTACAGCTCGCAGCGGAGTAGCCGGCTAGACAAAACGTCAATACCAGAATACCTATTATCCCTCGAAATACATTACCTATACTCCTTGTTAATACATACGGCGTAATGTTAATCCAAATTAAAACCGATTAAAATGTATGGTTAATCCTTTAATATTCCTTGCTGTAACTTTAATCAGTTTTTGTTGTGGGATATACAGTTGCTTCGTAATTGTCACCAGCTGCGATTGGTTGCTACCAATTGCTTCCCTTGTGGTTTTGGAAATAATCTACAACTGAAAGTGACAGTGACAAAACTTTAGCAGTATGAATGGAATAAATGTTATGAGCGCTAGGGCCAGGGCGTAGCCCACAGGCGACGCGCAGGAACTGCACTCGGCTCCTGTGAGAAATAGACAAGGGTTGTCGCACCATAACGGCCGGGTGCGACGTAAGATGCGAGCTCAAAGTGTGAGAGAATTGATCAGGTATGCGAGTTGGAATGTAGGAAGGATGACTGGAAGAGGAAGAGAGATCTAATATAGTCTGTGAATGATGGCGGTGTTTATTTTGTCATCGATTCCTTATTTATAGTAGTGTAACATATTAGAGACGCGACTCGTGTTGCAGACATCCGGCTGCAGCTGGCGGAGCAGACGCGCGTGCTGGAGGCGCGCGCCGAGGCCACGGCGGGCGTGGCGGGCGAGCTGCACGACTACTGCCGCCGCCGCGCCGACCTCGAGCACGAGTACGCGCGCGCGCTCGACAAGCTGGCGCGCGCCGCCACCCAGCGCCACAAGGACCAGAAGCACAAGTCAGTATCCGCCGCCCACACACGGCATGGGGCCATGTCCCGCCCGGCTCATGCACTAGTGGTCTCTGCAGGCGCGAGCAGTGGGCGCTGACGGGCGCGTACGCGTGCTGGCAGGCGGCGCTGGACAGCACGCGCGCGCTGTCGCGCGACCACGCGGCGCTGGGCGAGCTGTACGGCGGGCCGCTGGCCGCGCGCCTGCAGCGCTGCGCCGAGGACGCGCTGCGCCTGCACCGCAAGTGCCGCGACATCGTGGCGGAGCGGCACGAGGAGGTGGGCGCGGCGCTGGCCGAGGCGGCGGCGGCCGGCAAGGCGCACGCGGCCGCCGCCGCCGACTGGCGCGCCGCCGCGCTCAAGCTGCGCCACGCCTACGACCAGCGCCAGCGCGTGGCCGCCGCCGACCCGCCGCGAAACAAGAAGCTCAAGGCGCTCGACAAGGAGCTCGAAAAGGTTAATCTTCACTGATTTCACCCAGTTTTTGTTCATTCTTACTGTTATCGACTTACTCTGTTATTATGACGTACGCAATTGCATGTATCGTAATAATTTCGAATTGAGAAGAGTAAAGGCAAACACGGCACGTGATCGCAGAGGCGGTCGCGGCACAGCGAGGCGCGCGTGCGGGCGCTGCGGGCGCGCGCCGACTACGTGCTGAGCTTGGAGGCCGCCAACGCCACGCTGCAGCGCTACTACCTGGACGACATCGCCGACATCATCCTGTGCATGGAGGTGGGCTTCGAGGCGGGCGTGGGGCGCTGCGTGCGCACGGCGGGCGCCGCGGAGAGTGCACGTGCTGCGGCCGCCGAGGCCGCCGCCGGCGCGCTGCGGGCCGCGGCCGACGCGCTGGACGCGCTGGGCGACCGCCAGCGCCTGCTGGACGCGCACGCCGCCGCCTTCGCGCTGCCGCGCCCGCTGCCCTACCAGGGCGCCGCGCCCGCCGTGCAGGACGCCGAGCTGCGCGACCTGCTGGCCGACGCCGCCACCGACGACGCGGCGCCCGACGCGCTGGCGCAGGAGCTGCAGGCGCGGCTGGCGCAGCTCGACGCCAGCGCGCGGCAGCTGCGCGCCGAGTGCCAGGAGAACGCCAAGACGCTCGACGCCGCCGAGGCCGAGCTCGTCAAGCAGGTGCGCCGACCTCTACCATACTATGGTTTAGTTAATTCCTTAGTGACATCCCATGATTGACTCGCGTTTGCGAGATCGATACTATCAACAGGGATGATACGAGGGCTCACTCCCGGTCTCAGAATCGGGGATCAGGTCTCCGGATCTATCACACTAAGATTTTTTTGTTAAAATGAGGCCTGTCTAGATGCAAACGTGTGAGTCGCGTTCGGTCGGGCGTGACAGAGTGTGGTGTGCGGCAGATGGAGGGCAGCGACGCGCAGTGGGACGTGAGCGGGCTGTTCGGCGCGGGCGGCGGCGTCGTGCCGCCCGGCGCGTCCGCGCCGCCCGACGAGCAGGAGGACTACTACCTGGGCAAGTTCCGCGCCTACGCCGCCAGCGCCGGGCGGCTGGCGCGGCTGGACAGCAAGGCGCTGGCGGCGCGGCGGCTGGCGGCGCCGGGCGCGGCGCCGGCGGCCCGGCGTCGCCGCCGCGGCGCGGGGCGCGGCTGCGGCGCGGGCAGTTCGCGGCGCCGCTGGAGCTGCGGCTGCCGGTGGTGCTGACGTCGTGCGTGCGGGTGATCGCGCGGTTCGGGCTGCGGCACCAGGGCGTGTTCCGCGTGTCGGGCTCGCAGCTGGAGATGCAGGCGCTGCGGGCCGCCTTCGAGCGCGGCGAGGACCCGCTGGCCGACGTGCGCGACGCCAGCGACATCAACACCGTCTGCGGCCTGCTCAAGCTCTACCTGCGCGAGGTACCGCACTACTTGCGATGAGGGTTTTCTCTCCTTTTTCTACCACCGGGTGGCGCCACGTATGCCGGACGCATACGCAGTCCAAACAGCTGTCAAATAGTATGGAATTGTAGGGTCCGAACTTATTGCTTATTGGAATTCTGTTATACTGGAAGTGTTATTGATTGTATTATGGACTACGGTCAGAATAAGGTTTCCGAACTAAAAATTGAGCTCAGAAAGAGGGTGCAAAAGTCACTGGTACTAAGGAAAAGCTCGTTGAAAAATTTGTTAACACAATATGATTTCGTTTTTTATTTACTCAACCGCAATTGTAAAACATTAATAAACTGCTTTAATTATAAAATAAAAATCACTAAAATCGTTCACTTTTCACAGTAAAGATAAGCACTTCGACAGTTACCTGGACCTGACGCTCCAGTGCTGCCACCTCGTGGACGCCATTTTAGAAAACCCTCATTATCTATAAAATCTACTCTCGAATTAAGTACTGTCTCCTTATCAGACAACTTTTGAAAAGTGTTATCGCCATGTCTGTCGGTCGGTCCGCCCCTAAAAACGGAACCAAAATGACCAGCAAAAAGCCAACAAACATAAACAATGTAGAGTAGTGATGTAATGACCCTCCAGCTAGTGCACATGTGCCGGTGTGCAGGTGCGGCCGCCGCTGCTGCCGCCGCAGCTGCAGGAGCGGCTGCTGCGCGTGGCGGCGCTGCCGGACGACGCGGCCTTCGTGCGGCGCATGCGCGACACGCTGGCCGCGCTGCCGCCGCCCGCGCTCCTCGTGCTGCGCTACCTCTTCGCCTTCCTCGCGCAGTCAGTGCCCACATATACTACCTCACGAGAGCTTCATATCTAATCCACATTTCTACTATGCTATTTAAGAAAGATAAAACATTTTTTGTTTAAAGCTTCCGTTACTACTGGACTGAATTTTTTTAATTCTATTCCCGAGTATCTATTACTATTTCAGCCTTTATATCGTCCCACTGCTTGGCACAATCCTCCTCTCACACGGAGAAGGATTGAGCATTGATCACCACGCTTGCTCAATGCGGGTTTTTGATTTCAGACTATATGTATATGTAGTCCAGGTTTCCTCAAGATGTTTTCCTTCATCTTTTTATTAGTCATTGGTGTCCAAGTTGCATCGGTACTTGCCTGAACTAGAATCGAACCCACACTTTCATACTCGAGAGGTTGGTCCTTTATCCACTAAGGCCACCACGACTTCCCCCGACTTCCCGAGTATCATCGGCTATACAGGGTTATTGGTAAAACACTAACAACCTTGCAGGACTGTATTACTAACATCATAAACTACAACTTTTGTTCTATGACTTTTTATAAAACATAATACATTTGCCAAAAACAAACCTACAAGATTTCATTGGTCTATCTGACACATTTCAACTCTATTTTGCTATAGTGATAAAATTTGCACGCCCCCACCATTTCTTCACCAACAAAAGGCCCGATCGAGACCAGTCGAGCGATTAGTCGACCTTAGAGTGTGGGGACGAGTCGAGATTATCACACATTACAATAAATTCTTTACCTACCCTACGCCTCCCGCGCACTATTCTCGTATCTAGTCATACTTTTGAATTGGTAACACGCTACGCTACGATTTCCCGCCTTTTTACGAAAAGGTAAAATAAAAAAAAACAAAATATCGTCTTCTTCACGTACTGTGTGCCTCGGTGGACAACCACTATCCCTGATGGTATGCCGGAATTGCCCGTAATCTCGTAACCGCTGTGTGGCGGCTAGCATTATTACTCAGCTAGGTGTAGGGATGTTTGGGAATCGTATGGCGTATTGGCGACAGGCTTCCGAAACATTGTCATCACATCTAGCCAGCATTCGCACCATTTCCCTGTAGGTACTCGACATTTGAATATCGATACGCCATACTGTAAAGATAATTACGTTCGCACCACCGAATTTCGCTACAAGGACACGTATGATGCGACGCGGGCGCATAAAAACGACTGACGGCCGCTCGTAAATAGGTCAAACGCTCCCCCCCCCCAGTCCCGCTCCCCTCCGCTGTCTTTTGTACTACCTACTGTTTACTGTGCTTCGCATAGACTTCGTAAATTTTAGAGCGTACACTTGAAATATTTTAATTTTTGTGTGAAAATTTTGATGAACTAAAATCTGAGAATTATTAAAAGTCATAGAACAAAAGTTTTAGTTTATGATATTAGTAATATGGTCCTGAGAGGTTGTTAGTGTTTTACCTATAACCCTGTATTGTGTTCGGTCATGAGCAGTCACGAGACGCGGATGAAACAGCTAGTTCTATATAAATATGCGTGAGATGTTCACGGTGCGGTGTCGCAGCCTGGCGGAGCACAGCGCGGAGAACATGATGGACGCGTGGAACCTCGCCATCTGCCTCGGGCCCACGCTGCTGGCGGCGTGGGGCGAGGGCGGCGCGCAGGTGGCGGCGCAGAACCTCGTCAACGAGCTCGTCAAGCGCTGCATCCTGCACCACGCGCAGCTCTTCCCGCAGGACCTCGCGCCCGACGCGCTCTACGTGCGTGAGTCAGACGCGGCCGACACACCCGCGCCCGACCCGGCCTCCGCCACACCCGCGCCCGACGAACACGACGCGCCCGACGACCTGTCGCTCTACGACATCGACGACGACACCGGTGCGTGCCACTCATTCACATCAATACTTTTGTAACACTTGCATTTCAACTTTATTATTCATTCATTATTCGCTTTTTTACTGCAAATAACTATTTATGAAACTAGTAGAACGTAAGTTGAAAAGTAGCGAGGTGAGCGCGCGAGTACAGCGGCTTGTTGTTGCAGACGACGTCAGCGACTCGGACGGCGACAGCGGCGACTGGGCGCCGCGCGAGCCCGACCTGCCGTGAGTCACCCCTTGTCTACTGACGGCCGCTTCCCGCGCCTCTACCAACACTAACTCACATTCCGACGTATTGGCCAAGTTCCATCAAAATCCATTCAGTAGTGTTAGCACGAAAGATATTCATCCCCGCATATGTACCTACATAAATCCTTAAGTACAAAGTTTCGCATGTAATATTAGTAGAACAGGGCTCTGGCAAAAGTGAAAGTAAACAGTTTCCAATAGGTATGAAGCGTGAGGCGGTGAGGCTAGTGCAATACATTGTAATGGTTTGCGTTCCGCTCGACAGCTCGGCGGCGCCGGCCGGCGACTGCGCGGCCGCCGGGCCCGCGCCGGGACTACTGCAGGTGGGCAGGGAGGGGGCATGATACACTTGCTCATATTTTATTATTTAAAATGGATTTCAATTATTTGTCTAATTAAATTACTTCCTAAAACAAAGAACAATATTTGTTTGCATGATGTTCTGTATTAGCGTTCACTA
This sequence comes from Helicoverpa armigera, assembly GCF_030705265.1. NCBI lineage: Eukaryota > Metazoa > Arthropoda > Insecta > Lepidoptera > Noctuidae > Helicoverpa > Helicoverpa armigera. Next base: position 11,730,668 of record NC_087135.1, read on the forward strand.
TGTAACATAAGACTAGTACTAGGCAAGTAGTGCATGCGCCTGCGCATCCTTGCAGCTTTGTGGCAAAACATTCTGAATCGTCATGGAATGTTTTAATAGTATGCGAGGACTAATGAAATAAAAATATGAATGATGAAAATAATTATAATGAAAATATGGATCAAAACTGGACTTCAACGTCTAAAATCGCAGATAACATTGACTATCAGATAACTAGCTATCACCGTGTTGGTAACCAGTGGAGCGCAGCCTTATACAGGATTGCATTTTGAACAGGGGCACGATTCCGCTATTTTACTTAAACGACATACGATTCACATCCGACTGAGATCCAATCCCAACTCAATTACGATTGAAGCGTATGTGGCATTCCGCTATTTTTTCTTTTTACCCACGACGGAACGGAGCAGGTATATGCGTTTAGGGTGAGAGATGTGCGTTTGTGTGTTTGTGTGTGCGTTTGTGCAAAGTAATGTTCCCTCCTATCTTCTAAACTGTTTTTAAAACCAAATCTTCTAAACAAATCAATGTAATCTTCTAAACTGTTTTTATCTGTTTTTTATGCGGTTTTCAATAAAGGGTTTATGTTCGATGAGTTCATGTTCTTAGATAGGTGTCATGGCTGTAACTCACTAGGGGGCGCCACAATATTAGGGCAAAACAGCAAAGTAATGTTCCCACCTACCTTCTAAACTAATGATCTGATTTTGAGAGAGTTTTCAATAACTGATTTGGGTTCGATGATTTCATGTTCTTAGACAGGTGTCATGGCTGTAGCTCACCAGGGGGCGCCACAATATTAATGCTAATAATACAATGTTGCAATATAATCAAAACTTACAATTCTGTTTTCATCAGCAATGTGTTCGCGCTTAATGCATGTTCCCAAATAATAAAAAATACGCCTGTATCTCACTAGAGGGCGCTACAATATCAGCGCAAAATAATATTGCTATAACGTATTATATAGACTATTATTCGTATATGCTCTCTAAAAAGTCTGAAATAAAATTAAGTAAAATTAAAAATTTTGAAAAAACCCACGACGGTAAAAATCTTATTGAAAAAATAATAATAAAATAACTCAAAACCCCCGACTTTACCCAATTATATAGGAATAACCGTCGGGGGCTGCCTTTTCTATATGAAATTTCTTCAATTATAGTTCGGCCGTTCAGAGAATGCGTTCCTGACACCTATCAGTTAGTGACGACTAGTGATGGGCACAACATAACACTGAGTTCGTTACCGTTCCTTCAAAATGAACCGCCGCATTATTTTAAGATTATTTTCGTATTAAATTGGCGGAATCATTTGTTTCATATTTTAGTTATTTAAGTGGAAACCAAAAAAAGGTAATATTCATATAATAAAATTGTTTTATTTATTCTTTGTTACAAGTACATTGAATTGAATGTGCGTACAGAATATTAATCAGACTCCGATTTGCTTGAGGAAGTGGTGTCTTCATCATCATCTTCGCCTACATGTATAATTATATTATTATCAATAACAGAATCAATCCTGATATCTCGGTTAAACGAAAGCCGGGTAATCAAATAAAAACAGATCGAAAACACTTGAAAAACGTGGTCTATGCGCACGAAACGACAACAGACGACTGTTTTAGCGTCACAAAATGGCGGCCCATAACGCCATTTGGGGTTACCATTTTAATCTAAGTATAAAAATGCGGTTTGGTCATAGTTTTATTTTTATATTTCATAAAAGTTATAATTAAATCTTATAGTCCATTATTTTCCAATTCTTAAAAAGAAAAACAAAACGTATTATTTTATATTATAACTGTATAAGAACAGATTACGATACTTGCCTGTTATTTTTAGCACAGCACTACAAAATATAAACCGCTGACATAACCTTGTAATAGCGCAGTATAGATTTAGAAAAATATTGTTTACCAAGTTATTTGACACTCAGTTTGGACCAAAATTATAACATTCATTGATTATTGATATAATAATGTTGTTTTAAATTTATTTCATCAATTGTTAAAACGGTAAACAATCAGCAAAAAATTTTTATCGTAACTGCAACGCCATTACAAAGTTACGTCGTCAGTTCAATCGCGATGTGTCAGGAACGCATTCTCTGAACGGCCGAACTATAATTGAGTGTATTTTATGTCATCGGTAAACATCTACAATTCTTCAATAATAAAACCTATTCACGACACTAGAAATCCTTTAGCTGGTTTAATGGCAGCCCCCGACGGATATTCCTATATAATTGGGTTAAGTCGGGGGTTTTGAGTTATTTTATTATTTTTCAATAAGATTTTTACCGTCGTGGGTTTCTTCAAAATTTTTAACGTTTAAGTAAACGTTTTTACCTTTTCTGTCATTCAATAATGAATCATTTTGTCTGCAAATGATTTATGATTGCAATATTATTGTAGAGCAAACTACCGTATAGACCAAAATCACCAAAATAGCAGACCAATCGCAAACCAATCGAATGTCGTTGGAATACGATTGGTCTTATATTAAGAGCAGAATGCAATTTTGACATTATTGACTTAGGAGAATCGGGCCCCAGTCCGCAAAAAAACTGATGGTTCAGAATCAATAGCAGAACATATCTACATTACAAGTATACATGTTTTTTTCATACATTTTTATCCGCCCTATTATCAGCAAAATATACGAAAATTGTGGCCAATACGACAGTTGTGGCCATACAATCGTTTACAAAATAAACATAATTATGTCGTTATCAATTACAATTTTTTTGTACTAAAACACAACAAAATAAAAATCTACAAAACATATTTAACTATAAGTTGTCAAAGTTTGCACACTGAATGAAATGCAATTCCTTATGGTTTACCTGAAGAATATAATATATGGAATAGAATAGAAGCACGGAGCAGTGTGTCTTACTGTCCCCAGTCTGTTCATGTAAACATCTGAAATGTTTACATTCATCATTATTTTGTTTAATTTCTATAGTTTACTGACAGTTTATTTACTTGTATTTAAATATATGTATATTTTTGCTTGCCTGTTTATGTTCTATTGGGTGAGACTAGTAGATATGCGCGGCATGCATAGGTATAATCAGTCGTATGCATGTTTTATTTGTTTTAATGTGAAGTAGGTAGTTATTACAAGTTAAGGAGCGTTCGTCCCAGCTCTTCATTCCCAGTGTGTTGTGTCAGTGCATGAGTGCAGAAGTGTGAGCAGGCAGCTCAGGGCTTGTCAGACAGCGCGGGTGTGGCTCGCGCAGACCCGCGCTGCCGGCGAGGAGCTGCGCTTGCATGTGTGTGGGTAGCGCGGCGCTTGATGCCACTCGCACGCCTACAAGCTTTTACGACACAACGCCTATAGTTTTACTAATTTCTCTAAAAGGGGGAGGTTCACAATTCTGGGAGTTCTTTATATTTTATTTACCAACCAATTTGAATAATTTTATTAGTTTGGGTAAACTTCCAAAATGTTGTGAGTAAACGTCCCACTGTCATCAGGTCCAACATCCAATGATTGGACTCTTGAGATATTGAGTTCTTGGCACGCATCGGGTAAGAACACTCAAAGTGCACGTCCGAGTATACTATAAATAATATTGACGAGAATTTTCCGCTAACATGGATTATGACAGCCGTTGTAGATTCGAAAGGTACATACATACAAGAACTTGGCTGATTTTGCCTAGACACTGCAGAAGCAAGAAATTTTTGCATCAATAGCGGCAAAATTAAGAACACAGCTGCCAGCTTATTTCATCCATCTATGTGAAGTGACACCATCATCCACCTTCTTCGAGCCACGTCAGGCCATCCTGTCATCATGTTCCTTCCAGGCCGTCATCGTCAGTTCCGGTGACCCGGTCCATGCCTCCAAGCCATGCATGCTGTCTGCTAGCTTGTTGAACACATGCAAGCGAAATCAACTGCTTACTGAAGTCGGTAAAAATTGAAAAGTTCTATATATACCGAATTTAGCCGATCAGATCAGGATCCTATGACAATGAGAACATTTGGAAAGTTTACTTTTTCAAACCAAAAATGATTGTTCTAATGGGTTGGTAAACAACAGAGATATGCACAAACAAACATCCTTTTTGGAAGTTCAAGGTGAAAAATTAGATTTGTATGGTCACTCCGCAAGTTCAACTATCTCTGTAGAGTGTGATATGGGTCAGTGGGTCGTCTTAGGGATGTAATAACTGCCGCAGAGATAGCTGACCTTAATGCTCTGTGTGTAGTGCGTGTCTCTGGTAACAAGTAACACCACATTTATATTGTCAGGACGACGAGGTGACACAACCGGCCGCCGAGCCCGCCGAGCCCGCCGCGACCGCGTCCGAGCCCTGCAGGTAAACCCGCAGCCGCGCCCCTCGGCCCGCCCCCGCCCCTCCGCTACAACCCCCCTGCCCGCAGGCGCCTGGCCGAGAGCACGCCCGACCTGGTGCTGGACCTGCCCGCCCGCGCCGCGCCCGCCGACTCCGCCGACACCTTCCTGCACAACCGCGACACGCTGCGCAAGCGGCCCCGCGCCGGCCCCGCGCCCGCGCCCGCCACCCCAGCGCCCGCCACTCCAGCGCCCGCCGCCCGGCCCCCGCCGCCCCGCGCCCGCCGCCAGCCCGTGCCGGCGCGCAACACGGCGCGCGTGGCCGCCAAGTTCGCCGAGCTCACGCTGACGGGCGGCTCGCTGAAGCCGGCGCTGGCCGCCAAGCCGGCGCTGCTGCGCCGCCCCACGCCGCACCCGCAGCACGCGCCGCGCGCGCCCGCCGACGCGGCGGCTGCGGCGCCCGCCGACCCCGACGCCGCCTGCTAGCCCGGCGCTGACCTTGCAGAACGTTATCTTTACCGTGTCATTATTTTTTATACGCGCCGAGGAACGCGCTCGCACTGAGCCCCCGCCGATATTGACGCGCTGTAGTTGTAAGTAGTAGGTGCGTATTTTTTTAAGTAATTTTAGGCCTGGAATGAGGCTAACGTTCGTAGGCGCATGTAGTGGTCGCGGGCGGCCGGTGCGGCGTGTATCCGCGGCGCATTATACACTGTATCTATGGAATGTGCTCTATCTATCCTATGATAACCTCGTACTCAATAAACCAGTATTATACACAAATGACGGTATTATTTTATTAGCTGTTTGACGCATTCCTCCGACTGATCCAGGTGTACGTGTCGCAGACATTTGTTCGATCTGTGGATTTTAACATGGTCCTTTGAACAGAGCGGACATAAATCAGTGTTTTTTGATGGTGTAACCCACGGTTCATATCGGGATACCATTTTTTGAACTTCACCACGTCTGCCCAAACTGCAATATTATTATAGTTGAATATTTATTTAAACCATCGTTGTCAGATAAGTATTGGTTGTGGTTATCGCTTGAGTCTTACTTGAGCTAGTGGCGCACGTAGTCCAGTGTGCTCCGCCTTAGTGGTGTAGTGTGGGCGGGAGAGGTACGCTGCTGTGTTCGGCTTGGCGGCACCTGTTGCTGCATTGAGTTCAGCAGGAGCCGCAGTTCATGACAGTTCGTTGATGTCAAACATTTTACAACATGCGACCTTTCCATACAAGTTATAATTGAGCATTTCATGTAGTGAGCTGTTCTACGAAGAGGTTGCCGGGCCTAGGACACATACCTACATTATGCCTAGTTGGAAGTGACTGCCTATCTGACGTCCTCACCCCACTTGCCTGGGCAACCAGACCCTTAGTAAGAGTGGTTGCCAGACTACTATGACTACTTATACTGCCATAGATGTTCAAATGACAGCCGGGACCCACCAACTTAACGTCCCTTCCGAAATGCCGATCCGCGTCTTCGTACGTCTTTGTCCGCTATATAAGATTCCAACTGGTACCAAATGGGTATGGGTAAGTAGAATTTTTGTGCAATAAAGTTTGCTTCTTCGGTGGGATTCATAACTTTATTAATATTATTTTGTACATGTTATCATCGAACAAGCATAAATTTACATTTAACAGTTAACTACTAATTAAATTTGATCAAATACGCCAATGTATCGTTGGCAAACAAGTGTAGTGATAGCGGCGCAGTGCTGATGCGGCACGGCGCGGTGCGACCGCCGCCGCCGCTCGGACCGACCCAGCTGCTAATGTGTACCTGCCTTCAGCTGGAACAACAAATATTGCAATAATATTGGGGAAGGGCATGGGTAAACATGCCCGGTATTTAGTCGCGGAACGACATGAAGTTTTTCAAGAACTGTACGTACGCCAAGATTTGGATGGTCAGGCAGTAAGTAGTCGCCGGAGCCAGGAGTCGTCATCCGCGGTGCGGTGCGGCGGCGCGGGCTAGTAGCGCAGGCAGTGGTCGTGCAGGCCGTGCGGCAGCGGCGCCGCGTTCTCCTTGTCGCGCGCGTAGGGCGCGGGCGCGGGCGCGGCGGCCGCGAACTCCGCCAGCGCCGGCGCCTCGTACTCGTCCGCCGAGCCGTCCGACGCCTCCAGGTAGCCGAACAGCCGCGCCGCGCCCGCCGCGCGCGCCTCGCGCCGCCGCCCCGCCGCCTCGCCCGGCGCCGCGCGCGTCGCCGCCGCCGCGCCCGCGCCGCCCGCCGGCACCTTCAGGCTGCGGCTCTCGATGTGGCTGCAAGCACACGGCCGTGAGTCGCGCGCCGCCAGGCTGGGCAGGCCGGGCTCGCCTGGCGGCGGATACTGACTGTGCGTCGCGCAGGTGCTGCGCCAGCTGCAGCGGGTCGTCGGCCAGGAAGGGGCACTTGGCGCAGGCCTTCTTGTTGTGCACCTTGTGCACGTGGGTGGCGAGGCGCTCGGCGCGCGCCGCCTTGTACTCGCAGAGCGCGCACGCGAAGGGCTTGAGGTGCGTGTTGAGGTGCCGCTTGAGGCACCAGTTGTCCACGCCCGACCACGCGCAGTAGCAGCACGCGTAGCGCCGCTCGCCCTGCGCACACACACCACCGCACCCTTACAGACACCGACCGATCTGTGCAGATCAGCGCTAGCGCCCATGCGATGTTGCTATTTCTCAACACATTCATATTATAACAAAGGTAGAGAAAATATAAGGTGGCTTTTATTTCAATCCGTTCAATATATTCTGATTCGGTGAAAGTATATCAATGACGACATGGCTTGAAAGGCTAGATGTCGTCATAAGGTATGGTAGTAGAAAACTTGCTTTGCCGATCCCAAAGACAAGGGCCAGGGGTTACCTACCTAACTACTCGACTCGAGTCGAGATCTATGGAGGTCTGGGTAACTTAGGTACCTACTATTCCCATCGCCTCGATACTAAGTGTCCTTGCTATTTCGTTTAATTGATTATTGATTAAAGCGGGAAACAAGTATTCACCTCTAATTGATAGAAGTTAAAATTATGGAGACTTGCAACGATTCTAATTATACCTACAATAAACATGAAAACAATCATCCGAATTGAGAATCTCCTCTTTTTTTTAGAAAGTCGGTTGAACTGTTCATAATGCAGTGTATAATGCAATTCAGACCTGCAGTGGTGATTTGATACAGACAGTTAGGTTAGGCTGGAAACAGTGACAGTGGGAACAGTGCAGTAACGTAGCTATAATTGTGCAAGTCTATGAACGCGCACACAGCTACGCTGACGGTACGCGCGTCATTTTACTTATATGTGATTCGGTCGGGAAGTACGGTCAGCACTGACCGTCGGCCGAGCACTGTTTCCAGCCTTAAGATGCTTTGTTTTATAATCTACTAACATAAATATGTAGTAATTAAGTAAAAATTGTTAATAACAAAATGAGTCATGGTCACTTAAATAAATAAATTTAATACTTATGGAACTTATGGAAATGGATATCATGAGATCTCATGATAATATATAATAACATAAACCTTGCGGCGGATGGCAGCGGCGGCAGCGGCGGCGGGCGAGGGCGCAGCCTTGTGGAGCGCGGGCGCGGGCGCCGCCTCCGACTTGCCGAGCGGCGGCCGCTCCAGCTTGACTGCCGGCGCCGGCCGGTACTCGGGCGGCGGCGCGGGCGCCACCGGGGGCGCCGGCGCCTGCGGCCCGGGCGGCGGCTCGCCCGCCGGCGCCCTGTAGTAGTGCAGTGCCGGGGGCGCCGTACTCGGCTTCACGATGGATGCCGAGCGCCGGATGCGGTTCAAGTCGTATGGCTGATCGCGATGCATGCGCAAGAAATGCTTCTTGACATGATCGGCGCGGTTGAACTGCTTCTGGCACAAGTAGCAGTGGAAGGGCTTCTCGTCGCGGTGAATGTTCTCGTGGCGCGTGAACAGGTCGCGCCGGTCCGTGGCGTAGGGGCAGGCGCCGCACACGTAGCGCTTGCCGGGCTCCGGCGCCGCCTCGCTGGGCGCCGCGTCGCCGGCGCTGGGGCGGCGCTCGCTGCGCATGGCCTCCACCTGCCGGCACAAGGGAGCGTCAGAGCGGGCGGCGGCGCGGGGCGCGGCGGAGAGGGGCGCGGCGACCTTGTTTTTGAGGCGCTGCAGGTAGCGCGTGAGGTCGTCGAGCGCGGGGTTGTCGCGCAGCAGGTGGTCGGCGGCGGCGGGGTCGGAGTGGTGGTCGCGCGCGAGATGCGCCCGCACCCCGCGCGCCCAGCCCGACGCGAAGCCGCAGCCCGCCAGCGGGCACTGGAAGGCGCGCGCCTGCGAGTGCGTGCCCAGCCAGTGCTCGGCCACGCGCGCCAGGAAGCCGACGCACTCGCAGTCGGCGCACTTGAAGAGGCGCTGCGCGGGGTTGTAGGAGGCGATGCGCGAGTGCGCCCACGCCAGCGGCTCCTCGGCCGCCGTCCAGCGGTCCTCGGCGCTGGGGTCGATGCGCGGCGCGAAGTTGGCCTGCAGGATGCCGGGCGGCGGGAAGCCGTTCTGCATGAGCGCCGCCAGCCCCCAGGCCGTGATGTGCTCCTCGGGCCGCAGGTCGTCATCGAGGTCGCGCTCGGCGGCCGGGAACTCGACGCCCACCACGCCCACGCTGGTTTCCTCGCCGTACAGCTTCTTGGTGATCTCTTTGAACATGTCCTCGCAATCCATGGTGAGCGACGCCACGCTGCCCACGCCTGCGCCGCCTTCCATTGTTCTGTAACACCACATATACCTCGTTTACTGTTTTCGATATAAAACTATACATTAACGGAAATAGACCTCAAAGAACGTTAGGGAACATCCATACGACACGGCCGAAAGTTCACATATGTACATTAATTTTTAGATATATATCGGGTGTGTCTTTCACAATCACATTAAATGAAATGCGTTAATATACAGGTTAATATATGTCGATCTGTTAATAAAAAAAAGAAAAAAAAAAGTTTTTTGTCAAACAGAGTAAATAGAATTAAAATGTGCGAGAATTAGAACACCATATAAAAGTCAGTCATTACAAACAACTGAAATATTCTCCCTTGAAAAGTGACAGCTGTCAACGGATCAAAAATTTGATACTCCTAACTTTATCTCTGACTAGCCCTTTTCCCGCGGTTTCACCCGCGTCCCGTGGGAGCTACTGCCCGCACCGGGATAAAATATAGCCTATGTTACTCGCAGATAATATAGCTTTCTAATGGTGAAAGAATATTTAAAATCGGTCCAGTAGTTTTTGAGTTTATCCATTACAACCAAACAAACAAAGTTTTCCTCTATACAATATTAGTATAGATTTACACATGATCTTGTAAATTATAAAAATTAAAAATGACTTCTGTGGCTAAACCACTGAATGGATTTGGTTATTTTCTTTTTACAATTCGGCATAGAATATCATATAAAGTATATGCGATAGCATTTAATGTGATTGCGACACACCCTGTATGACATGACAGGATCGTACATAGGGTAGTATATTGGAGTAGTTAATGAGCGAGTAAATAAGGGAGTACATAAATGATTACAATTTGTTATTATTGGTATAGGGCTAATGTCAGAATTCTATCTAGTCAACAAATCACCCTCATCACCCTGAATGGGCAAGGCTTAATTATGTTTAGCTTACCACCTTGTATTTTTAAAAAGTATGAAAAAAACTCAGATGTTGAAGTTTTTCTTGGAAAATGATTTTGAACTTGATTGGTTTAAGATTTTTGGCAAGTAAAAATGATTTAAGTAGGCTTTATTCATGAAATACCTATATAACAATATACTAAACGTTAGGGTAGGGATGAAAAAAAAAACCTCCCCACTAAGTGTACCTACCCTAATACAACAATTGTTTTCACTTTTTATTTTAGGTACCACTCTGTTGGCGTGGTGTGATTGAAATACAAATTGCTACCTTTCAGTTACCTAAAGAATAAACTGACAAGTGACAAGTAAAATATAGGTAAGTTGGCGCGAGTGCATTATTTGCTGTAAGTGGATAAAGTTCGAGACTGAGATGCGTTTCCTTGTATATGACAACAGTGAGCGGCGGCGACTGACCTGTGCGGAGTGCGGTGCGGCCGGCTCCCGGCGCCTGCAGCAGCCCACACGCGCCTGCCACCTACCTAACTACAATATTATTATTATGTAAATCATCTAGTGTTTACAATACCGAACAACTTATCAAATGGTAAGTACTCTGGCGCGTGGCACATGCTATCACTCAGATAAGAGACTATTTCGTCGTCACGCCATTAAGAATAAGCTAAGTATCTGCCAACATAAGTTTTTCTTTTTTAGGCAACATGTTTTTTCAATACATGAACGTAACCATCGCATTCTGCACACAAGGGAATTTGAAAAGTGATTCCGTTAGCGGAGATATAGGGTGATTCTATATAGCTAATGGAATCCTATGATGTTCGGAGCGAGGAGCCACCGGGAGCCACCCCCTCCCTGCAGCTGCAGCGCGCCCCCTCCCCGCCCGCGCCGCCCCGGCCCACGCACTCACACACACCGGCCCAGGCCGCCTCACTGCACCGCGGACGCGCCTATGCACTTCAACTCTAACATGAGATCCCAATACTTGAGGAGCGAAACTACTGAGCTACAGAACCTAACTGAAATTCTAATACCCGATGTGCATACAGGCACGGGGCGGCGGCGCGGGCGGGGAGGCGGGGGCAGGGGCCGCGCGCAGGGGGCGGGGGCTTCGCCTGCGCCCCGGGGCCGGCGGGGCCCGCAGGTGCCACAGGTGACTCCCGGCGCGAGGCTTCGCACCCGGCTCAGCGAAATATGTGGCGCTCAAGCCTTTTATGAAGACTACAAGAATTTTAGGAAGCCCTAGTATGATTTAGTTAAGCTATGCATATAATTCTATAGGCCACTCAATGAAGATTGGTGAAAATGAGTAACATTATAGCGGCTTGAGTGAATCACCTCGTTGCTTGTTAGCGAGCAATGCAAGCGCTTGGAATGATCGATGTATTGATCGCGGGGCCCCAATGGAGTATGTCCGCGATAGTTGTAGAAGGCGCAGGGGTCGGCGCGGGGCGGCGGGCGGCGCGATCGATCGCGGGGGGGCGCTCACCTGCGGCCGTGCGCCGGCGGTCGCGGGGGCGACACCTCAGCACCGCGCGGCGCGCCGGCCTCGACTGACGCCACCCGCCGCCCATCGATCGCCCTCCCCCTCGCCCTCCCCCTCGCCACCCCCCGCACTCCATTCACTCGCCGGTATTGACCCGCGCCGTCTGCCCCCTCCCTCGCGCTGTTCCGCTTTGTCTCGCTACGCCTACGCCTGCCGGCTCTGCTTCACTACGGATCTCTTAGTCTCTTGGAGGTTCCCTACAATTCCACCATTCAACAGTAATGCTATTCTCAACCTTCTCTTGGTCATAATTTGTTTTCTGTCTTTTTTCACCTTCGACCATGGAGAACTTGTATGCGCCTGGATAAACCTGATACTTATAGCCTAGCTAAGTATAACCTGTCACAGGGTTTCTTTTCTCTAGATCCAAGATTTTATCAAAATCGATCCAACGTAATATTGCAAAAAAAAGCGATTGCAGTTAGATTGCTAAAGTTCGGGCACGTTTATGCTGTTAGCGTGCCTGGACGAGCGTGTCCAGCGTCGGCGCGTCGGGCGTCGGCGCGTCCCCGCAGGCGGCGCCGCTCCACCGCCGCTACCAACATTCGTGTGCGGCCTTTTGTGCAACACATTGCTCTCATTATATTGTGTACTCGGTAACCTCTAAAAATTATATACCTCTAAGTATATTTCTTTTTTGTGCTGCTCATGGAGGTATTTGTAATAGATCGCCGAAATAGATCTCAGTGGCGTGCACTTGGAGAGGCCTATGTCCAGCAGTGGACTGCGATAGGCTGATGATGATGATGATGATGAAGTATATTTCTACTATATTATGTATGTAGGTATTATGTATTATACACATAAACCTTTCTCTTAAAACACTCTGTCTGATTAAAAAAAACACATAAATCGGCTGCGTAGTTTTGAAGAGTTAAGCTTAAGTACAAAGGGACATAGGGATAGGTAGGTATAGGGACAGAAAAAGCGACTTCGTTTTATACTTTGTAGTGATGTAGCAACTAGCATCCTCCCGCCGCCTGCAGGCAACCGTTAAAAGTAGTCTGTATGTTATTCTGATGTGGGTATAAACTATCACTGGCAAGTTTCATCGAATCCATTCCGCCGCCAGCGCGTGCACAACTAACAAACACACGCGCGCACTCAGCAACCGTCGCCTTTGTGATATTAGTGTGATTGAAGAGACGACTGTCATCGACCGAGCCTGACCTCAACCAGACCGGCGTATTTACTTCACTCATTACACGATGACACCAATATTAAAACAGATAAACAATCACCTTTAATGTCACTATTAGTAGTTACCTACCAGTGTTACGTAGTACATATTCAGAAAGTGATAGATTTGACTGCTGCAAATAAGAAATAATGCGTAGGGAACAGACGGCAAGTATTGAGTGAGCAGGCATTGCCTGCTGGTCGCCTGTGCTCTTGCTCCTAGTGGCTCTCGGCTACTGTACCAACATAAACGTCTTCAAGTCGATACACATCTGGCTGATTTGTTTTCATGTTTCTATCACAATTTTACTCGACACGACCATCTATCCTTTTTCTCAACTATGTTTGGTTGGATAAAGTCTAACCGGATGCAGCTGAGTACAAGTGTTTTACAAGGAGCGACTGCATATCCCACCTCCTCAACCCAGACACCCGGGCAACAACATACCTCTTGGTAAGACTAAGCTAGGGCTTTGATATAAGAATTATATGTAATAAACACATCTGAATGGTTACACTTATTGTACACATTCCGCGGTCTGTACGGTCTACAAGTTATGATGTAAGGGTGGAACAAAGAAACAAACGAACAAAGTCCGACCGAATATTATTTGTTTGAAGCATTTCGGCGGGGGCCCCTTGCAGCGGAGCGACATGCGACAAACTCGTAGGGGTGGCTACGCGGGGCGGCGGCGTAGCAACGCGTAGCATGTAGAGCCCGCCGTAGCGGCACCTGCTACGCCGTAGCCGCGTAGCCTGCCTGCGTGACGCGCCACCCGAGCCTAACATGCCAATATTACTGTACTCTCATAGGGATTTTATATTGTCGATCTAGCTAATGTTGCACTTGAACATTTTGTTTCCTTTATGTATTGGAATTGCAGTATGTGTTGGAATAATTTCTTGCCACTTGCAGAACATGTCACTCGTACTTATGTATTAGGTATAGAATTTGATGTTGTCGGAGCGAGTGTCGTATAGCTGGTGCACTCGTGGCTTCGATTTCTGTCGATGTGTGCAAGTGTGCTGAATGATTGTGAACGCGCCCACCACAAACAAATTATTATTAATTGGGGCAACGTTTGTATCAAAAGGGAAATACGAAATACGAAAGCACGAAAATGTCAACAGTTACAACATTAAATCCATAAACATTGGTTATATGGTTGGCTTTACATTACAAATGTTTATTCATTGGTCAAAGTGGCCGCATGCGCGCGGCACAGCACGCCTCGTGCCGGCTCCGGCTGCCAGCTGCTGCAGCTGCGGCGCTCAGCTCCACTCGTCATCGTGTCAGTCAGGCTCTCATTCCATAGGCTCTCGTGTTCAGTGTGATCAATTCATGTTCCGCCATCCGCATTCATTCATACGCTAGCTAGGCAGAGGAACAGCGCCCGGTCGCGCCAGGGCGCGGGCGGGGCGGGCGGCGGGCGCGGGGCGGGCGGGCCGGGTGACCGCATTTGCGGAAATCCAGAGGCGGGCAGTGCGCGCAGGCGCGGGCGGCGCGCGGCACGGGAGCCGGCGCGCCGCGTCAGTCGCGCCCCGACCGCGGCCCGTCCCCGTGCAGCCCTCGCCTCGCCTGCCGCCGGCCGCGCGCCCGCCGCATGCCGCGCCCGCGCCCCCGCTAGCGGCGTGCCGGCCGCCTGGCGGGCAGGTGAGCATCGATCGACCGCGCCCGCGCCCGTGTTTACTCGCCGCACGGATATAGCGGCGCAGTAAACACGGCGCGCCTCAATGAGGACGCGCTATAAATACTGCGCCGACCCTCACCCACTACCCTCCAAACGCTGTTTATTTTGGAGTCTTCGCCGATGGGCGTGCGCCGCGCCGCTGCCGCCGAGCTCGCCAGCCGGCGCCGACCAGTGCACTCGGATTGCTCACTAGTTCTTCGCCAGCTGTGCTTAATATTTTTTTCATTTAGGCAGCGTACACTTAGATTAGGCCTATTTGACTTTTTCAACGTGTATGTTCCGTTTCGACGCGTAACGTGATTCGGAAAATGTCGGGCTGTTAATACGCACGTTTGGAATAGATGGAAGTTAAGAGAAGATGGAGTCGGCGGTAGGAGCGCGCACATAGCTGCGTGAGTGGCGCGGCGCACACACGCGCAGGGCGTCGGCGCGCGCCGCTCGCTGCAGGCGGCTCGCGGCCCGCGCCGCGCGCCGGTGTCACGTCGACAACGCGGAACTGAGTTCAGTGATCCGATGCGCCACTGGTTCGTGTCTACTTGTTGCCACTCGGTTGTGTTATTCGAGCCCCACTTACATGTTACGACCGTCGCCCAGTGACACACTTCATGTTCAGAGATAAGTAAACCTAACTAGTGAAGGTGTAACTCCTCGGGGTGCGATCAGTTCGAGTGCTCGGCGGAGCTGATCAGCGACGCTGTCGGGCGTTATGTAGTCAGTAAGCACTCAGCCGATTATATAGATTGGTGTGTGTGTGTACCTATGGATTTTTTTTCAACATACCTAAAATATCTTCGAATTTTAAATAAGTACTGATAACAACTTATCGTTGCTTACCCTTACTTCATCCGAGTTGGTTTTTACTTAGACTTTCTTATTTCAACCTGCCCCGACAGCAACAAATAGATTAATATGGCTTCTGTGTAGAGAGAATGTTCGACAAGCAGTGACTCGACCGTGTGGCGAGCAGTGCTGGCTCAGGGCAGCATGTCAGTGTCAGTGCTCGCACTCTGAGCGTGCCTCACTTCACTTCCGACCATAATATAACTAAATGACTTTATCGTTCATATTAAACCTACCATTTGTTAGTCGAGGATTTTTACATATTATTATAGGTACCTATATGAATAGTCTGACTCATCCCTATGGGGTTAGTATTTCATCCTAAGTGGACGTACAAATGCTGATCAAAACAAACAGCATCCATGTCCTGTTTAAGATGAGTTTGAGTGCTATAACGTTGGTGTCAGCCAGTGGGTACCTACCTAGCTGCCACACTCGGCGCGGTCGATGCGTGGATTGTTTTCTCATATTCCATAAAGCATGTCAGCCTGCTGTCATAACATACAAGTCGTTACACACACGGACAAGGGAATCCTGACAACTCTTGCTCAAGTCATTTTGATTGAAGGGGTCAGATAGACAGTCACTCCTTGTATTCTATTGGTAAGGCTAAAGAGCGATATGAACATTTTCAATGTCAGCAAATCACTGCTGAGTAGAGTTTCCAGAGTGTCAGATTGGGTAAAACTCGGAATTTCCCTAACAATCTCTGAACTTAAAAGGAATAAGTTGAATGTTCGTGATATAAAATTTATGTTTGATAAAAGTTTACCTTATAGACACGTGCGCTTGAATTAAAAAAAAATAAAGACTTCCGTGCTACCTAATTTAAATTGCACACAATACTCTTATATGAATGTTAAGAAAGCTCGTGGGTCTTTTTGTAGAAGGAGAAGTACTTCTGACTCAAATGGCTGAACCAAGTTTGGAAAACTTTGATCTGCAGTTAGCGAGCTATCTCATCAAGTGAATTTATACAAGGTTTGATGTACAGATAACTATATGTGTACAGGTTGTAAGAACCGTGTAGGAATGAACACACTCAAAAACGTTTATTCAAATCCGGTAGATAAATCAGCACTTCTCTACTCACTGTCTGTAAGGTTTGAAGCACCAGATTTATACGAAACGAGTCCAATATCATTATAATTATCACATGATAAGCAATAAATACATTAAAAATCTATATGAACACGATTTGGCTAGCACACAGATTTCCAAACTATTAAAACTAAATACCTACTCAAAGATTGATCAATATCGTACCTAATAAGTGACAAAAGCCTCCAGTTAATAAAATAAATATCTTTTGGCATATAAACATAAAATCGACGTTCCTACTTTGGCTTCTCGTTATCCTGCAGCGCGTACTGATTGATTGTCTGTTGTACTTGCGTGGTTCAGCTAAGATGCTGACACCACACAAAACACTGACAAGCCTGTTGATGCGACCTTCGTAACATACATATAAATGGCTTTAAAATGAGTTCAGTAGTCAAAAATAAAAATTAACCAAGTTCTGTATTTACTTATGGACTCGTTCATGTTACAATAAGTATGCGTCAATGGACGTTGATAAGTAATACAGATATTTTTGTTGGAAGATCTTTTTGAGAGGTATGATATTTTTCTTATCGAGAAAACTTTTCGAGAACGTGTTTTGAAATTAACAGGTTTCTCAGAAATATGTTCAAGATTAATATATATTCTTTTAGTCGTCAAAAACTGTATAGATTTGGCCAAAAAATTGTTTGAGACAAGCCAATTTGGGCATTCAGCGCCTTAATGAATCTCCGCGCCCTACTTTTTAAAATTTTTGCTAAAATAAGTTTACTTACATAATTTTGTAGGTAATCCGGAACGTATCAAATCAAAAAAGAATGATAAAAATCGGTTCACAGGGCCCAAAATTACCACCGAAAATCAAACATACCTACTTCATCTAGTTTTTACAAATGAGTAACCTGAGCGCAAAGTACAGAGCGCAGTAAGACATCTCTCGGGAAGAGATGCCCCGCGCGCTCTTGGCAGGATGCGCTTGAGTAATGATTGCTCCCGGGCATAATACTGAAGAAGGTGAATAGCTCAGATCAAGTCAATGATCTGAGGTGAATAGAATAAAATCTACTATTGTGAATAGCATAGGTATTCCAATCGGTGGTAACATGAATGGATTTATTTTTTGTAGAAATTTGGGTAAATTCCGAGTGCACTCGTCGGCGGCGACCGCTCGTCGCCTCAACTCGTTGGTCAAAATCCGATGTCGACCAAAATTATAGCATGTAATTCACATGTGGTATCTTGCAGGGTGATCTGTTGGGGCTGCGGCCCGGATCTATTACACCCCGAAACTCTTTATATAGCAATAGGCGTGTAACGAATTGATTGTATTATTTAGTAAGTGTAGCAGAGTGCGGTTGAATGTGGGAGTGGAGGTGGTTACAAGGCGCGGCGCGTGTTGCAGATGTGCAGCCTGGCAGCGCTGGCGCGCGGCTGCCGGCCCGCCGCCGCCGCCAAGCCGTGCTGTCTGTGCTGGTGCTGCTGCTGCTCCTGCTCCTGGTCAGTGCTGCGCCTCTTACTATCAACCACTCTATTCTATATCAGTGTACTTACACCACAGGACAACCAAAACGACACGCGATTATTATTCATGACTAGTTTATTTGTTCTATTCCAGGGCTAAATGGTGAGTGAAGAGAAGTGCCTCAGTGAGCGCGGGGTGTGGGGGTGGCTGCAGCCACTAGGAGCAGCTTCTAGAGACATGCCGAGACGTCTGTCCAGATAGCCCCCATTTATCACTATACATAGCTGATACTAGATCAGGCATTTCATTTTTCTTGCTTTTTATGTCATACGATTGTGCCACTGAAAGTAACGGAATGGGAACTAAGTAGGTACACAGGTAGTGTGTCCCGTAGGTACTAACATAATCCCATTGCTCTCACTTCGTAGGAATGTGCTAAGATCATCACGAATTGCGCTGGCTTTGTAGTACCTACGTTTCCGTGAGCACAGTCTGTAGAACGTTAATGAATCATGTTCTCCAGGCTCCGGCTGGCGTAGGTACCCGGGACTCTACATCAACCGGAGCCTGGTCCTGTCTTCATAATATCTAATTGCACTTCTTCTTTGCCAGTGGCATAGCTAGGTAAGCAAGGGCCTCTTGGCAAATAAACAAATGCGGTCCTATAGTGGCGGCGTAGCATGCGCTAGCAACCGGAGCGACTTTCTTTCTATTCAGCATCCTTAAGTATTTATGGTTTATACAACGTGTGACTGACTTACCTAATCACAATAAATTAAATACATTAATATACTGGCTAATATTATGTCGATTAGCACAAAAAAAAATTAAATCCTTAAAAACGTATTTTTAAACAAAATAAATTTTAATAGAATAAAAATGTGCGAGAAGCAGAACACTATATATATTTATAAGAGTCAGTCATTACAAACAACGGAAATTCTCCCTTGAAAACTGACAGCTGTCAACTGATCAAAACATTCGGGTCATTCGTCATCTCGACACACTTAACTCACCACGAATGTGTCCACTTGGTGAAACACAAAATTTTAACATTTATCATGTCGTCAACTCGACACGTTAAGATATTGATGCGTGTCGAGTTAGTGAAACTTAAATTATACACTTTTATGTTTTCACCAACTTGACACGTTTTAGAATTTAACCCGATTTCAAGCAAAAAGTACAGTCAACACAAACATCATCGGCCACTGAACGTCCGCTTAGCAAACGCTTGAGTTCTGTTACCCTAGTACTTGTGACAAATAATGATTCGATTTCAATACCATTATTTTATTGTAGAACATTATCAAAAGTTGCTAATGCATCTGGCTTCAATGCACTTATGATTTCCTAGTACTTTTGTGTAGTTTGGGAGTCCATGTTAGCGTTTCAAGCATTTGCTAAGCGGATGTTCAGTGGCCGATGATGTTTGTGTTGACTGTACTTTTTGATGACAAACGGACGGACGGACGGACAGGGGAGCGAAAACAATAGGGTCCCTTTTTACTTTGGGTACGGAACCCTAAAAATATTTTTTCGCCATTGAATATCATAAAGTATATCTAAGTGATAGGATTTAATGTGATTTGGTACGACACACCCGATAAAGAAATATGAAAACGTAAAATATGCGATATTTTTTATTGAATGTAGTTTTGACGACAATATGTTCAAAACTGTTCAGCAGTAAGAAAGAAAATACATTTTATTGCGAAATAAAAGACGCATACACACACACACTTAAAATCATAGCTGGGCATTAACTCGTTAATCCGTTAATCGTTAATTAACGAAGTTAACATTTTGATTAACGGATTAACTTTTAAGTTAACTTGAAAAAATGTTAACGGACATGTTAACTTCCGTTAATTATGCAGAAGTCCGTTAATCGTTAATCCAATGCCTACTTTACCGCACGGCTCCGCTGGACGAGGCGCGAAAAACAGGTTCAGACAAGTGCCGTGCGCAGTCTTTGGTGCAATGGCGTGTTAATGTGGCTCTAGAATCCTCATTTCCGGGATCAGGTCGAGATGCATGCGATGCGTATAACCGGCCATAGAAATTTTCCACTTCCGAAAGGACTGCCGGCACCGAAGAAACGACTTCTCCACTTGTTGTGGTCAGCTTCGTCAAGTGGCTTCTTACAAGAGATTGTACGAACACCCTCTTGGAAGAAGCCACTTGACGAACACGTGTTGACCCCCGATTCAGCTCAATTGCTCTTTCAATGTTAAGATTATTGGAGCACCGGGTTCCTCGTGGAACAGATATTTATAAATCTATTTATTAAATACAATACTGCTATACCCTCAAGCCCTGCAGTAGAACGTCTGTTTTCCACATTTTAACACCAAAACGAGGCTCGCTTTCAGACGAAAACTTCAACAATGAAGGAGAATATGCACCTTATGTCCGACGATTAAATTACACATTTATTTGATTAATAAAAGTATTTTGTTTTGTTCCTAACCTGTTAACTTTCAGAACCTAAACCAACCAACAGGTTTCATAAGTTCACTGACGCAACGATATAAAAATGCAATTTTACACATAGTTAACGGATTAACGATTAACTTTAACTTGCGTTAGTTCTTCCGAAATGTAACGCTTCAACGTTTAACGAAGCTAACTTTTTTTGTAGCGGATTAACGATTAACGAAGTTAACCATTTTATTAACGGTGCCCAGCTATGCTTAAAATTAGACATATTCATAAATGATAATAGCAGGGGAAAATATGCGTCTTAGAGCTCGCAAAACGGCCCTCGCTCAGCATAATGCTGCGACCCGGAACAAGACAGAGTTCCAGCGCTGGTTTTCAGCGACAGCCGGTGCTACCGCGATGACGTCTATCGGTGATGCTTTAGTTTAGTAACATTTTACCTATTGGCCCATCTGCACTGCATGGTTTGTCTATGATTTTAAGATGGCGTGTCGTACAAGAAAATTATATTATTTTTAATATTAAATTATAAAGAAGCTACTTGCTATTCAATCGCTTGAACTACATTTAATATTTCATAACCAAATTAGATTACTACTGAATTGTTATTTAGGTCCAGATTTACATTGTGATTCGAGTTGTCAAATTAAATATGTCACTACCGTACACACACATCCAACCTGAAGCTTTGTCAAAATCGCACTCAATGTGACAACATATTTGTTCGCAACGTCATTCGACACCAGTCTGACCAAGGGGTATTGGGTTGCCCGGGTAACTGGGTTGAGGAGGTCAGATAGGCAGTCGCTCCTCGTAAAGCTTGGTACCTACTCCGCTGCGTCCGGTTAGACTGTAAGCCTACCCCAACATAGTTGGGAAAAAGGCTCGGAGGATGGTTCTATCTAGTACGTAATACATATGTATTGATGATCAATCAACAGAAAGAATTTAGGGAAATTCTAAGAATTTTGGAGTGGATCTGGGAGAATTCCCTTGATGTATTTAGCTTTCGAAGTTCTCATGAGTTGAGCCGCCATGGTTAAAGCAGGGGTGCAACCTATCATTAATTATTTAAATAATGAGAGTAATTTCCAATCTTCAAATTGATCGAAATTTTCTGGTTATTAATGATTGGGGGACCTCGAGGCACTGTCCCGCCTAGCCCCTTGGTAGATTTTCAGAATGAAGAGGAAGTCATTTACTATCGCTGTTCAGATCACAATGCAGTCACTGCTCATTGATTTATAGTTAACGGAATAAATGGTACAAAATGTTTGTTGACGCTTGACGCCGGACGAGGGGAGTGGCACTACTTGTTCCCCGTGGTGATGGCAGCATGCCTGTTGTTCCACGGCACTGGCGTGTACCTGCGCTCGTGTGCGGAGGCTGGAGCAGCTGTACTCCCTCCTCCGATACAAACTGAGCGTACCGGTAGTGTAGGTACGCGCGCAGTGCCTTCTGCTTCAGATGATTGGGCATTGTCGGGATACGCACCCCGCACCCTGCACCCCGCACTCCGCACTGCTCCACACTGCACGCGACTGCACCCGGCCGCGCCGCCTTGGCGCTCGTCTGAACTGCTATAGCAGGCGTGCAGACTGTACGTCTGTGTCAGTGTGTGTTCCAGTGCTCTCCTGTCACACATTGTTCGCTAATAATCGCAGCAAGCAGACATTTGGAATGCTCAGAGTTTTTATTGATTACCAGACGTGTTTTGTTGAAGTTTAATTATAATCTGAAATAGTTTCATGTCTGTAGGATAAAGCTGAACATCTATTCCAAAACTATCCCTGATAACTGGACTTACATGTTTTACAAATTCGTACGGAAGCTTAATCTGTGAGCTGAGGTTCTATCTAACACCGACGGGCTCGAGTGGCTCGCACACAAAATTGTTTTCCTATACTTATCTACTACATTTGAGTACCTAAGCACTTAACTGAACATAAATAATCTTCATATGATTTTTTTAAGCTGAGTTTTAACTTTAAAAAATGGGTCTGAAAATCAATGTAAATATAACAGGCAATTACAATTACGTAATTGAATAGCTATTACAAGCAGTGGTTTATTTTGTAATATGTATTTGTATAAAAAGTCGTATAAAAGCTTGTTTAGCATAGTTAATTGTGCGTACTCAAATGGAGTGTGTAGGTCTGCGGGAAGTAGTATCGGTGAGACACAGCGCTCGCTTGTTGCAGCCTGGCGGTGCGCGGCTCGGAGGGCGGGCCCGGCAAGAAGCCGCGCGAGCCCGGCCCGCAGGAGCCGCTGCTCAGCGACGGAGACGCGCCGTGAGTACTCCCCCTGCCGCCACCTGCCTGTGCGCGATCCGGACTGTGACGACTGTGTTGTGTTGCAGGCCCACGCTGGACGAGATCCAGAGCTGGGGGCAGTCGTTCGACCGCCTCATGCGCAGCGCCGGTACGTACCGCCCGCGCCGCGGCCGCCGCCCCTCGCCCGCCACGCTCACCCGCCTGCTTTGTGTTTCAGCTGGACGGAAGGTGTTCCGAGACTTCCTCCGCGGCGAGTACTCCGAAGAGAATATAATGTTCTGGCTCGCGTGCGAGGAGCTCAAGCGCGAGACTGACCCCGACGCAGTCGAGGAGAAGGCGCGCTTCATCTACGAGGACTACATCTCCATCCTGTCGCCCAAGGAGGTGAGTGGGGACCGGCGGGGCCGGGGCGCGGCCCAGCCCGCCGCTGACCGCGCACTGCTTGCAGGTGTCGCTGGACTCGCGCGTGCGCGAGATCGTCAACAGGAACATGGTGGAGCCGACGCCGCACACGTTCGACGAGGCGCAGCTGCAGATCTACACGCTGATGCACCGCGACTCGTATCCGCGCTTCGTCAACTCGCCGCTCTACAAGACCCTGGCGCGCCTGTCGAGCGCCGAGCCGGCCGCGCCACCCGCCGAGCCGGCGCCCGCAGACCCCGCCGCGCCGGCGCCCGCCGCGGCGCCCTCCCCCGCGCCCGCGGCGCCGGCGCCCGCGCAGTGACGTCATCCGCACCCTCCCACATGTAAATAGACTCGATATACATTCATTTAAACGGGTACTAATTTTGTACATAGCTAGGTTAAGTTTGAGAGTAGGAGCGGCGGCCACTTCGCTGGTCCACCGACCCGCGCCCCGCACACCGCGCCCGCACCCCGGACAGCCGCGCGTCTAGTTAGAAGCAATAAAGGTGGACCAATTAAGTTTGCCGAGGAGTCAACGAATAAATAAATCAGTTAATGTAACACTGCGTTTTATTTTTGATCAAACTACAAACAAAGCGGTTAGCTTCTGTACGAGCAACTGTCCATCGTTACTTTCCGTATATCCTCCTCCGTTGTCAACCGATTTCAATAGTGGCATATTTTATTGAAAAGTTCGTACGTCTTTTATATGGTAGTCTGCTGGGGCTTTTTTTAACGACGTCAAAAATCATCAAATGACCCCTCCGTGTGAGTCCACACTGCGAGCCTAGCGGTTGCGACGACGGGCGCGAAATATCAAACATATGAAACGCGCCTTTGCGTCCATATTGAAGTCACTAAGGCGGAAGCCTAGTGCGATGGGACTGAGCGACACAGCGAGCGTAAGTTTCAAACACTTCTATCTTCGCGTTCTGGCCACACTACGGGCCTAGTCATCGAGCGACCCAATGCGCGGACGGCGGGGGTA
The DNA here is from genome assembly GCF_030705265.1 of Helicoverpa armigera. Taxonomy (NCBI): domain Eukaryota; kingdom Metazoa; phylum Arthropoda; class Insecta; order Lepidoptera; family Noctuidae; genus Helicoverpa; species Helicoverpa armigera. The sequence goes on from NC_087135.1 coordinate 11,754,466, forward strand.
ACAAACCAGTTCGATCTTGTCGTTCGGCGTATGTGCATTTATATTCGTTTGTCTAAAAAATGGCGGTGAATACTGAATCGTTCATAAGTGCAATTCAATCTAAACCACCGATCTGGCAAAGCAAACATCCACACCACAATAATCGCACAATAATAAGAAAGTTATGTAGTGAAATAAAAGAACAATTTCCTATAAGTCAAGGTGTTGCACTCCTGATGTACGTCACACCGCTACAAGAGCTCGCGCCGCTCCCGCTGTGGGTTAGCAGCACTAATTTGACTTGAGCGGAATACGGTTGATATCCAACTGATATTCAACCACGACATAATTACGATTGAAGTATTTGTGGCATTCCGCATTGTTTTGTTTATAAACGTTTTTATCCATTTCTATGATTCGATAATGAATCGTATTGTCTGAAATTGATTTACGATTGCAAAACGATTACCTATAGAGCACACTACCCTATGGACTTATGGCGGACCAATGGTAAACCAATGGAATGTCACTGGAAAATGATTGGTCTTATATTCGTAGCAGAATTCCCTCTTAGGATAAAACTGCTGTTGAGATTCAATTGAATACATTTTCAAATTAGCAGAATTGAGCCCCTGAAGTAGGTATTTGCATTGCCACGATGTCAGGATGAGCATTGACAATGATACTCCAATTCGTAGAAGTTGAGGATAACTATTTATGGGCAGGCCCGCCGCTAGCTGTTTGTTCGCCCGCGTGCAAAACTGATTATGCCGCCCTACGACTACATAAGGGGAAATTTGTCAAAAAATATATAAGGGGGGGGGGGCGGATCCAGGGGGTCCGGAAATTCATATCCATCTTACTTGTCCAACAGAAAAAAATATGTACATGCATCGCTCTGATTGCAGAAAACCCACCTACTTTTGGATAAATAACTATTGCAATACATAACATACATACATTACACATAACTTTTTATTTACTTGAAATGTTCAGAGTAACCTAAGCAGTCCTGGGTTAGCCCATAAGCAAACTAAGCAATTGCTTAGGGCATCAATGCAGTGCAATCATAACCCAAGTAGCCCCTATGTATTGAAAGATTGTGATTAACTTAAACTACTTAATGCACTTAAATATCTATAACAATGTTTAAAGTCAATAAAATATGTTATTTAGTGGGTTTCCCGTTGAAAAGTCAACTTATAAGACACATTTCATATGTAAGGAAGCGCGAGCGGAGCGAGCGCGAAAATTTTTTAGTCTAAGGACACAAAAACAAATAAAAACCACTGTAAATTAACAAAGCAAAGTCAAAAAGTAAGATATGCACAGAAGTGAAGTGCAAAAGCCGCGAGCGAAGCGAGCGCGATTTTTTCCTTAGAGTTTTCATGAAGTAAACATATCATAAAAAGCCATAACGGACGTGCGCGAAATATGTTTTTTTGGAATTGAATGCCTCAACAATTAAACAAAGATAAAATGCGATATCTGACATGGAGCCGCGAGTGCGAATTTTTTTGGGGATGCAAAGGGTAAAACAGTCAAAAATAGGAGACGACCAAAACTAGGGCGGCTTTTTCTGAAATTTTATTGGTTTAATTTTGCCGCCCCCTAAATAGCATTTGCCGCACGCTACGCCTTTTGAAAATGTCAACAGATGTACCTAACTGAAACCGGCATTGAAATAAAATCATTAGTAAAAAGATATTGTATTTTTTTTATATTACGAGTTATGCTAGATTTGCCGCCCCCTAGGAAGTGCCGCCCGCGTGCTGTGCACGCGCTGCACGCCCGCTTACGGCGCACAGTGGATCCAAATTGAAAAATAGTGGACATAGGCAACAAAGTTCCAATATCGATTCCATATTTTTTTATGTGATTCTTCATGATATTCCAAACAACTTTTACTCTTGTGAAATTTCTTCTAAAGTTGATCGTTTGTCTGAAAAAAAATAAATTAGATTTTTTTGTATGGAGCGAATCACGTTTATTTTTTTTTTCTTCAATTGTACGAATATGTTAGGTCTGTGGCGTGAGTATATGATACTTAGGGTCATTCTCTATCCAAGAAAAAATATATCAGCGGCGGCCATCTGCAGCCGCGCGAGTAATCATTCGGTAAAAAATTAATATTTTCTATGACATTTTTTGCCTTTTAAGATCAATTCAAAGTATATTTTCTGTCTCACTTGGCTGTTTTCACCTTATTTTTGGTTAAATATATAGTTTTAATGGCACATAGGTACTCACAACTAGTAATTCTAGCAGAGGTTTTGTTATTATTGGATGTTATCGGTGGCACCTGCATTGTGATTGATGACTCATTTGTTTGTGCTCTCGTCTAAGCGCATAACTAATTAGTCATCAAAAAATGCTCGTCTCTGATTGGCTGTATTTTTTTTACTACCTGCTAGTCATGTTAATATGTTCACTACTTGAGTAATTAACACTGACTATAAATACAAAGACATTTATTATGTCCCTCTAGTTTCGCTCTTGTCGCTTATTTGTGAACACGGTGAAATACTTTTATTTGAATATTTACGTTAGAACTATGGCTGGATTTTGTACCAACCTAGATCTTTTTGTGAAATTAAGAAGTGGTGGTGATCTGAAAAATTATGTTTCTATATGAAAGTATAATTTCTGTTTTGAATACCACAGTTTCTGAAGAAGACAAAAACCTAATCAAGGAGTTTTGTCGGCTTTTTTGTGTAAGTCTAAATAAAAAGTGGATAGAGTCAAGTAGAAGTCAAAAAACTGTTATGAATCGTATAAATAATCGCAATTGGTTGGAAAAAAATATCAACTGGCCTGTTTGTGACAGTGTTGACCTGAGAAGTGAGTTGGGCTTTTCGGACGCAGACTTATCTGAGCCAGTGGATGTGAATTCCCATGTTCCTAATCTTGCGGTATGTACTACGGAAGCTTGAACATCTACAGAAAAGGAGCACAGAAAACCGTTCAAAGACTTAAGTAATAAGCAAAAAAAGACGTTCTACTTCCATAGTAGAAGAAAATTCTGAGGAAGAGTTGCAGCACTGGTACTTAACAAAATTGAAAGACAACGGCAAAACGAATCTGGCAAAAGTAGTCGAATACCTTTCCAGTAATCCAGAAACGTTATCCCAAGTACACGAGCGACTATTCAAAAAGCAGAGCCTAAGTACCGTCTCTGAAGATAAGTGCTTAGCTCTTTATACCTCACTTGCGCTCTCGAGATGGAAGTACTTACTTAAGACTTCAGAAACGTCAGAGAGAGACAAACTCGGAAAACGGACAGAACAGCAACAAACGAAGACATCCTCCCATGGACTTCTAATAAGCTCTGATCCCCACATATCCGACATAAGGCCTAAAATAACGAAACAGGTTCATGCTGAGTGGTTGCCTGAAGCAATTCAGTTGTTACAGACTACCGAGCCTCCCTGTGATAGCGAGATTATGGGGGAAGAAGAATGCCTCATAGCAGAGTCCGAAAATTTGCCGGACCTACTTCTGGAATAAGAAATAAAGTGATCCGGCTCTGGACTGTTCCCACAAAAGCCCATCAGGGCTGGTATGACAAATAGCCCCTTTCAGGGCTACAATAATTTCACAATGTTCTTTCGATCATACGTACGATAACTTATACTATACTTTACATACCCTTGATTATGTGATAATATTATTATATGATAATGATTATCAACGTCTTGTCCATAAAAAATCAAACTATTTCACCTATATTTGACAAATAATAATTATTTAACAGGTAGTAAAAAAATTACAGCCAATCAGAGACGAGCACTTTTCGATGACTATGAATTAGTTATGCGCTTAGACGAGCGCACAAACAAATGAATCATCAATCACAATGCAGGTGCCACCGATAACATGCAATAATAACAAAACCTCTGCTAGAATTACTAGTTGTGAGTACCTATGTGCCATTAAAACTATATATTTATCCAACAATAAGGTGAAAACAGCCAAGTGAGACAGAAAATATACTTTGAATTGATCTTAAAAGGCAAAAAATGTCATAGAAAATATTATTTTTTTACCGAATGATTACTCGCGCGGCTGCAGATGACCGCCGCTGATATATTTTTTCTTGGATAGAGAATGACCCTAGGTATCATATACTCACGCCACAGACCTAACATATTCGTACAATTGAAGAAAAAAAAATAAACGTGATTCGCTCCATACAAAAAAATCTAATTTATTTTTTTTCAGACAAACGATCAACTTTAGAAGAAATTTCACAAGAGTAAAAGTTGTTTGGAATATCATGAAGAATCACATAAAAAAATATGGAATCGATATTGGAACTTTGTTGCCTATGTCCACTATTTTTCAATTTGGATCCACTGTGCGGCGGGCCTGTTTATGGGTAAAAATGATGACACATTTTATTTGGCAAATTAAAAAAAATATGTATTGTATTTTCTATGGGCCTTGGATGCCTGTTTCAAATAAATAAATAAAATTAATTACATAACATGCACATAAAAATTACAATAAATTAAGATTAACTGTGAATTTAACGTCAAATATTCATAATTTTTTTTCAAAATCAATTGTTTCAAATATAATGTAAAATAGTTGTTCATAGCAAAAATAAAAAAGAGAGAGAGAAATACATTTACGATTTTGTAACATTACTTAGTTCCGATATATGACACAAAATTTTTTCTAATAACAGTTATTTGTTATACAAGAGTGCAAAGTTGCTTTTTAACCGCGGGCTCAATTTTGATGACCGAGCAAGCGAAGGATTCTAAAATCACCATTCTAAAATTTAAAGGGTATGATTTAAGCTGTCACCAATTTAATTCATTTTGTGTTTCTTAAATAATAGGGTTTGCCCTCAAGATAGTAGATTTGTCACCAAAATGTATCACCAAACAATATAAAATCAATTCCACAATAAATTACCGAAAATCATGGAGATATGGGGTCAAGTACCAAATAAATGGTTTTGTATGTATTATAATTGGTTTGTCCTAATAGTATTTAAGCAAACTAATTTAAAGAGATCACCAATAAATCATATATTATCCTACTAATATTATAAACGCGAAAGTTTGTATGTATGGATGTATGGATGTTTGTTACTCTTTCACGCAAAAACTACTGAATGGATTTTAATGAAACTTTACAATAATATAGCTTATACATCAGACTAACACATAGGCTACAATTTGTAAACATATTGTTCGAAATACTAAACCTGCGCAGACGAAGTCGCGGGCACCAGCTAGTATCACTATAAAATTTCATGAAGGTCTAAAAATGTAGGGTGGTCGTCATCATCCTTTCAACCAAAAGAGTCTACTACTTAACTGGCCATGTGCCTCTCCCAAGGGTCTTAATTTCCACAGGTAGTATAAATATATTTAAATTAAATATCTAGCTGAATAGTAAATAAAACACTTAATTAAAGTCAAAATAATCAATATTTATTGTAAAAAATAACAATCACTAAATAATCAGCGCTGGTTTGGATTTTGAAGGGCTACAACCTACAACCCATTCGTTGAGGCCCGAAAGCGCACCAATTTGTCTCCCTTCCCTTCCTCTTCCCTTTGAACATATTTTCATTAAAATTATAAACTGATGTATTAAATTGGTAACGAATACATTATTTTTAATACTGAACGAAATAAAATGTAACTACTGTATTGGTGACAAAATAACAAATAAAAAGGAATCGCAGTCAGGGATCGATTAATCGATTAATTTGGTGACAGATCTACCATTTTGAGCACCAAGCTATTATTTAAGTAATAAAACTATTATTATAAGAACGAAGTTTATATTCATGTAAGGCACTACAATTTTATTGGTAATCCATCTCATATTTTACACATTAAATTAACAATAATTTGGTAATTCATACCTGGGAACACTCTTTGTTTATCTGAGAACGAAAATATTTCGTGGCGATAGACCTATTTATTAGGTGATACAACTTGATGACAAATATAAATTTTGGTGACAAAAAATATAGTTCCCAAATTGAAATCCTAAAATCCCTCGCTACTACTCCTTCGCTTGCTCGGGCATCAAAATTGAGCTCGCGGTTAAAAAGCAACTTTGCACTCTTGTATAACAAATAACTAACAAAAATGAAACGAGGTAAAAATCTATGTAAAAACAATAATAAAAATTACTTAATTAATTGAATAATTATTTTAACCAGTATTTTATTTGTTTAATATGTATTTGTTTGAAAATTCTTATCAAGATTGTCACAAATGGAGTATTGCACACGATGTTCTAAATTCAAATCACTTTGCCGCTCTAGAGGATAAAAACGGCTTTTGCACTCAGATATCAAAGGGTAAAACTACTCTTTCCGAGATGGTGGGATGAAAAAAGGCTTTTTACTTTGCTTTGAACAAGTGGTTATAAGTTAGGGTTTTAAGTTCAGAAGGTAACTTATTAAATATAAGTTTAGCTGGATGGAGTAATTTTTAGGATTCGGTACCCAAAGGATTAGAAAAGTTGCCTTGGCACTAGCCTGACCTGGAATCACGCCCTCAGGCTTGAGAGGTTGCTCCTTTACTCACTAGGCCACCACGACTTGGACGAGTTGTTCCGAAAATCTTTTTTCTTTGGTGTAGGTACCTAAGTAGCTTGTGATCATAAACTGGAAAGGCCCACTAGGCAAGCGAGGTAGAGGGCGTCCATGTGGCCGGTGGCAGGATGAGATTGTGGCTACAGGAACAGACTGGATGTCAACGGCCAGAGACAGAAATAAATGGAAGTCTTTGGAGGAGCCTTACTATACCCTAAGGGGGTCCACATTACCTAAATGATTAAAATATAAATATCCCTGATTCAAATCATTTGGTCGTGTCAATTAATGTGGAATTTAAATAAAGCTTAATTATTACCTAAGTAGCAGGGCCGTCTTAACCAGGTGCAGGGTGTGCGAATAACCCTTGCGCCGCGATCTCAGGGGCGCCGCGTGCCGCTCCGCCGCCGCCAGGATATTTCGATGAATTACCTACACCTGTGCATTGCGGAGATTCCACATTGTAGGAATGATGATACTTAGACAAGAAAAGTTTCTGACAAAGTCATTTTGATGTTTTCTTCACTTTTTATTACATCCTCCAACTAAGTGAAAAAATTCACTATGTACTATTTTTGTGATTGTTTATTATTTTTATAGATGCACCGAACGATGAACTCTCTTCAGTCAGGGTTTCTTTTTATTTGTACTTAATTACCAGTTTAATTCTGAATCCTCAAACAAACAATTTAAAAAAGTTCGCGCTCACTAGGCTGCCGACTACTTGTGACTTTACAGTACACTTATTGAGGTAGGTGCCTACTTTTGTATCTCAAAATTCGCGTTCGCTTTGCTCGCGCATCATTATGTATTTCTTTGCCTTCCATCCGCGATGTTTTGTCTTTTATAATTCACTAGCTTCTGCCAGCGGTTTCACCCGCATCCCGTGGGAACTACTTCCCGTACCGGGATAAAAAGTAGCCTATAGCCTTCCTCAATAAATGGGCTATCTAACACTGAAAGAAATTTTCAAATCGGACCAGTAGTTCCTGAAATTAGCGCGTTCAAACAAACAAACAAACCCCTCAGCTTTATAATGTATAGAAATCTAGCAAAAAATTTTACTTTTGGAACCTCAAAAACAAAAATTCACTAGACTCTTAGTTTCCATATGAATGAACGTTCTTTTTATATTCCTTTGGACATTAATCCTCAGTAGGTAAATGTATGCGTTCGGTAAGTATATGTAGTTGTTGTGTGAAGAATTACTGATGGAAGTGTGCTTGCGCTCCATATTTATCACACATTAACAAGTTATACTTCATCATTAATGACTGCTTAGATAGGTAAGAATACTCGCAATCATGTACCTTGTCACCAGGTCCAAAATCTGATGATGAAAACCCTGAGAAATCCAGGACAACTCGCGAAAATTGTAAGCACGGATCGAATATACACAAGCTAGCTTCTGCCAGCGGTTTCACCTGCATCCCGTGGGAACTACTTCCCGCACCGGGATAAAAAGTAGCCTATAGCCTTCCTTAATAAATGGGCTATCTAACACTGAAAGAAATTTTCAAATCGGACCAGTTGTTCCTGAGATCAACAACAAACTCTTCAGCTTTATAATATTAGTATAGATAATGCGTATCTAAATATGTAAGTATCAGATCGTCTGCCTTCTTTTTTTTAAAAAAAAGAGCTCTTCATCCTCTCCTCTAAAAACTAACTTGCTGTGCCCGACAGGGTCCATAATTGTTTCTCTTTAATTTTGGTGCTTTGGTGGTTTGGTCTGCTATTTTGGTGATTATGGTCTATACGGTGGTTTGCTCTACAATCATATTGCAATCGTAAATCATTTGCAGACAAAATGATTCATTATTGAATGACAGATAAGGATAAAAAGGTTTATTTAAAAGAAAAAATTGTGAAATGCCACATACGCTTCAATCGTAATTGAGTCGGGATTGGATCTCAGTCGAATGTGAATCGTATTTCGCTTAAGTAAAATTAGGAGAATCGGGCCCCAGCTTGTATACATTATGGAACGCAATAAAGTATTGAGTATTGAATGAAAACTCGATATTCGTAAGTTGACGAGGTTTGGATGATGGATAAGCGGCAGAATCAAGGCAACTCCGCATCGGTATATAGCAACTACCAAGTGTTAGGACTCATTGCATTCGTATTGACGAGACAATGTACACCGAAATAGATGTTACAATTACACTACCTACGTGAGTACGTAGATTCCCAATTGGGATGTTTGTTGATTGTTCGTGAATATCTACGTCGCAACGGACGACATTTTTTTTAAAGGATATTGCTTGGGTGTAAGTACGTCACAAATGGTTCCATTGTCATCAGATCTAGGCTAGGATGTATTTATGGAAACCCTGGGAAAACGAAGGCAGTTCTTTAAAATTGACAGATATTGTTTCATTCGGGGAACTCCCTAACGACCACTATAAACGAGTATAACGTATTGATGAAAAAATTAATTGAATTTCTAAAACACTGAAAGTCTACAAACAGACAATGACTTCTAGGTGGTTGAAGTTATTTCTTCTACAACATTAACTTTTAGGAAATCTGCACTTACCTAAGCATGCATACCTAATCAAATAATCCTTGTTTCTTCAGAAGGTAAGTAAATAATCCTTGGTTGATTACAAACAATCGATCAACGGCCGTCTAGATAAGACGAGTTAACTAATGAGCTTAATTCGATGAGCAAATACAACGTGTCCGACTTACGCGTGATGAATGTGCCGATAGCGCGATAGCACGCCCGCGCCCGCCTCGCCTCACGCGGTGTCGCCGGTGTGCTATAACCGCCACACCCGACGCTCACTAACAAGCTTCTATATGAATGAAGACGACGGCGGCAGTTCTTACTAACATGAGTATCGTTTACTGAAGCAGTGAGACTGACCGAGGTGGTGACAGGTGGCGCTCCCAGTATCTCTGTGACGTGACTCACGGTGAACACAATGAAGTCCCTCGTGAGCGCAGATAAGATAGCAGCCGCGTCGGATATAAGAACGCGCTCCGGGCCGCTGCCGCCACCGTCGTCGGTAGCTAGCGACCTATTCCGCGTGTCCAGGCTTCAGCCGCGCTCGTCACTACAGCGTATACAGTAAGTGGAGTGATCGGGGACGTTTGTAGCTTCAACAACTTGCACTTAGGATGACTACTGAACATCTGATATTAGTTTTCCATGTATAAAAATATAACTCTGAAAGCTGTTGGGCAGTGAGCCGGCGCCGGCGCGCGCCGCCCGCGCTCACTGCTGCCTCGCATGCGCAGGTCCCGCTGCGTGCGGCGTCAGCGCGCGTCGCCTGTCTCCACTGCCGCTGCGGATCATATTCAGCAACTGTGACTATGTGTGCCTATGTACTTTCCCAAAAGAGGTAATTTTTTCACTATTTGTATTATCATACACATCATTATCATAAACCTACTATATCATACTCTAGCCAACAACGAGATCTAATTGTGTCAAACTTTGTTGTAGCTGTAGATATGCTGTACACTGTCTGCCAATACCTACACGATAATTCACTTCGGACATGTAGACATCTATTTGAAACTTGTGCTGAAACTGTATCCTTCGTCATCATCAGCCTTTTTGTATGTTTCGTATCCTTAATTGGCTCTTATTAAACAGTTAGTGTTTAGGTGTTTAACGAGTTTGATAGCGCGATGCAGGCCGCTCCGTCTATGACCCATTTTATTGACATTTATTTGAATATGGACATAGTTTAGGTGCAATTTTGCATAAATTCTGAATGGTCAAGATTCCGCCAGCCAATGAGGTGATCAATGCACGCTGCACCGCGTCGAGCCAACGTGCGTCAGTCGTCCGGGGGACGAGACTCGAGACACTGAACTAACAAGGAAGTATCCCTCACCAGTGGACTGATACTAAGTGTAATGATCGTTCTGTTGCCTCGTGTGGGTAATAAACCAGACCGGGCGTTGGTAATGGCGGTTCAGTCCCAGCACCTGAATCCCTGAAGCCAGTCTTCAACACTAGATATGGATGTTTGTTCCTATATTACGCAAAAAAGTGGATGGATTTTCGAAACTTGGCAGTAATACATATAGCTCAATATATAAAATATACTTAGCATATCAACTTAAATATGAGTAGGTACCTACTTTTATCCCAGTGCGGGAAATAGGTCTGTCGGGATGTGGGTGAAACCGCGGGAGGATCCTACTCTGTAATAGGTAAATGTTATGATTAAAATATAAGCCGAATGAATGGAACAACCAAAATGAGATACCTAAGTAGGTAATTAGTGCAATGAGTATTTGTTTGTTGGAATTCTGTAGTACGAAGTACTGTAGTCTAAATACAAATTGGTTTAATTAAATATATTTTTGTTCTGGCCGGACAGTAGTTAAACGGTCTTTACAAAAAAGAACATTAGATACCTAAGTGTGTTATTAGATGTTTATATTGAAGATGTCTCTTTTTCCAATGCGTAAAATAAATAAAGTTTGAACTTAATAAGGATTTTATTTAAGTTAATTCCCGAGATCCCGGCCACTAGCGTGCTTCGCGCTTCATAAATATGAGCTACCCGCTAACGCTTCCCTAGGAGTAGAAAATGGATAAAACTCGAAGAAGGCAAAGAGAGTAGAAGGGAACGCCCAATACTGACCGCACTCTCCTATATAGGGCAAGCCTTCTTAAACGATGACTCATCATCTCCCGAGCCTGTTTTCCCAACCTTGGGGTCGGATGCCGGTCTAACCGCATGCAGTGCCTGTGTTTTACAAGGAGCGACGGCTCATCTGACCTCCTCAACAAAGTTTCCCGGGCAACTCAATCCCCCTTGGTAAAACTGGGGCCCGATTCTCCTAAGTTAATAATGTCAAAATCGAATAGAAATCGAATCGCAATATGATCGCAACAGCAGTTTTAACCATATCGGGCATTCTGCTACTAATAAAAGACCAATCGTATTCGATTGACATTTGATTGGTGTGCGATTGGTCTGCTATTTTGGTGATTTTGGTCTATACGGTAGTTTGTTGTACAATCATTTTGCAATCGTAAATCATTTGCAGACGAATGATTCATTATTGAATGACAGAAAAGGATAAAAACGTGTCAAAGAATAAATAGCGGAATGCCCAAATGCTTCAATCGTAATCGAGTCGGGATTGGATCTCAGTCGAACCGAGTCGAACGTGAATCGTGTGTCGCTTAAGTAAAATTAGGAGAATCGGGCCCCTGGTTGTCAGACTTCCTTGCTTCTGACTACCTGCTAAAGAGTTCATTAACTGTTGTATGGGGCCTACAGTTTTTCGTGGGCTCCGAAATACTGTCATTGGTATCCAAGATATAAGTGGGTCTATAAGTAGGTCATTAGATATAATTCATGTGTATGGGTCCGTCGTCGTTTCGTGTCGGCGAATTGGAGTGCGTCACCGGTCGCCGCTGCCGCTGCTGTGTTGTCTGCGGAAGAAGCTTGCACGAACTTCAAGTGGCGCATGGTGCGACTTCCATCTCATCACTTCGAGACCTTCCTCAAGGGAGAGTTTTGGCCGAACGGTGTCGTCTATCGGAGATTCTGAGGATGACTACGCGACACCACGACGCCAACACTTCGTGTGCAGTAGTGATAGTTTACATATTGTATGTAAGTATTAGTTTATATGACATATAAACTACCCGGTGCCCGCGACTTCGTCTGCGCAGGTTTAGTATTTCGAACAATATGTTTACAAATTGTAGCCTATGTGTTATTCTGATGTATAAGCTATATTATTGTAAAGTTTCATTAAAATCCATTCAGTAGTTTTTGCGTGAAAGAGTAACAAACATCCATACATCCATACATACAAACTTTCGCGTTTATAATATTAGTAGGATAGTAGGACTAGCGACCCGCTCTGGCTTCGCACGGGATAACAGTATTTCTCTACTATTAAATGTATTTATACATATAAACCTTCCTCTTAAATCACTCTATCTATTAAAAAAACCGCATGAAAATCGGTTGCGTATTTTAAAATTTTAAGCGTACAAAGGGACATAGGGATAGAAAAAGCGACTTTGTTTTATACTATGTATGTAGTGACTAGCCGTTTTCCCGCGGTTTCACCCGCGTCCCGTGGGAGCTACTGCCCGCACCGGGATAAATTGTAGCCTATGTTACTCGCAGATAATATAGCTTTCTAATGGTGAAAGAATATTTAAAATCGGTCCAGTAGTTTTTGAGTTTATCCATTACAACCAAACAAACAAACAAACAAAGTTTTCCTCTTTATAATATTAGTATAGATGATATACCTATGTTTTGTGATATAATATTACCTACATCAGAACAGTTTGGAATAACGTTACTAGTACGGAAGCCAATCTAGCTGACGCTGACAGTTTGCTCTTAAACATCACATATGACATTACACTTCTAGCAATATACCGTTCCCCTTCTTTTACTAACGCAGACACCTTCTTCAGTTCCCTTGACACTATACTCTCAGATCTAAAACATAAGCAAACAATCATAGTAGCTGGTGACATTAATATTAACATTATAGATTTAGAAAATAGCCAGGCATCAAGTTATTCGTGCCTCATGGCCTCACACGACCTGGCCCCTGCCATAACTGTTCCCACAAGAGGTGGCTCATGTATTTACCATATTTTCATTAAAACTAACGCAACTCCACTCGGTCTAGTATGCAACCTATCCATCACAGATCACGACTTAGCGCTATGTAGTGTACCCTTGAAGTCGCAGAACAAGAAACAAACCAAACGCTGGAAAATCAAAACCGATTGGGACGCTGTGGTTGATGAGATCGCCAAATCAGACTGGGAACCCGTATACAACTCCTCATGTGTAAACAATTCATTAAACCTTTTCAACGACATCGTTTCTAGTGCCATTAACAAACACACAAAAGAAATAAAAATCTCGAGAAAACTAGCCAATATCCAACCATGGGTCACACCCGGCTTAATTAGATGCATGAGACACCGTGACAAACTACACCTAGAGTGCAAAGCCAACCCTAATGATGCCACCAAACACTTAATTTATACCCGATACAGAAACCACGTATATTTGTTGCTACGAAATCTCAAAACTTTACACAACAAGAAAGAAATAGACGGAAATAAAAACAATCCCAAAAGGCTTTGGACTGCTATAAAAGACATATGTGGAAATAAAAACACCCAAAACAATGCTAGAGAGCTAATTGCATCCAGTTCTTCCCCCATGCAAGCACTCGACAGTTGCAATCAACATTTTGTTAATGTGGGAGAGGAACACGCAGCCAAAATTCTCAATAAACTTGGAATTACACAAAACTTTTTAATAGATTCTTACCGACCTTCACAAACCATCTCACAATCATTTTTCATGAATCCGACTGACGAACAAGAAATCACCGACATTATACGTAATCTGAAAATTGACAGTGCACCGGGTCCCGATCAACTCACGGTACTCCTACTCTCAAAATGTCTAAACAGCTTCATAAAACCTCTAACCCACATTTTCAATTTAAGTTTAGAAAGCGGTGTCTTTCCTGACTCCTGGAAGACGGCATCTGTTACTCCTATTTACAAAACTGGTCCTAAAGACGATCCTAAAAACTACAGACCTATAGCTCTCTTAAGCATAGTTTCAAAAACACTAGAGAAAATTGTTAACAAAAGACTTATAGACTATGTCGACAAAAACCAAATCATTTCAGATCGGCAGTTTGGCTTCCGTCAAGGTAGATCTACTGAAGACGCTGTGGCACTCCTGACAGATCGAGTTTCTCACTATATCGAACACGGAGAATGCTGTATTGGTGTATTCCTCGATCTCGCAAAGGCGTTCGACACAGTCTCGACGGGGTTACTACTAAAAAAATTAGAGTTTATAGGCATTAGGGGCAACTCTCTGGAATGGTTCCGCAGCTACCTTACATTCCGAAAGCAATATGTTAAAATAGGCTTCCAAAGAAGCAAACTCCTCCCAATCAACTACGGCGTTCCTCAAGGTAGTACCCTCGGTCCTACCTTGTTCACATTGTACATAAATGATATAGTAAGTTTACCCATCAACGGTGCGGAAGTAATTACTTACGCCGACGACACAGCCATTGTCTTCCATGGCAATACTTGGGACGGTGTACGTAACATAGCAGAACGTGGTCTCTCCGAGATTGCGATATCTCTAGACCTTAATCTATTGACACTCAATATTACCAAGAGCAAATTCATTACCTTCTGTAAAACGAATCATACCTGCCCTCCTCGCTCATTTACCATAAAAATACACACATGCACACAAGTAAATAATAATGACCCCCAACAAAATTGCGCCTGTGATACCCTTGCACGTACTGAAACAATTAAATACCTAGGGATAATCATAGACCACCATCTGAATTACAAAGCACACATCTTCTCACTGTCTGCTAGAGTCCGCAAATTAATACACGTAATGAAAAAACTTAGGGACTGCTCTCCATTAGACGTACTGAGAACTGTTTACTACGCGCTTTGCCAATCCGTCATACAATACTGCATACGTATATGGGGGAGTGCTGGAAAGAGCACCTTCATTATTTTGGAAAGAGCACAACGAGCCTTGATCAAGGTAGCTTTAAAATTGCCTTCCCACGAACTCAGTATATGAAAAGTTTCAAGTACTAAGGGTCCGCCAACTGTACATACTTAAGGCAACGCTCGTCACCCACACACTTGTCAGAAAACGAGCAGACTATCAAGAAATACTCAGGAAACGGGTATTTAGGATTCCTATTCCAACTGCCAACTCCGAACTAGCCAGACGTTGTATAACATTCTCGCATCCAAACACATACAACAAAGTCAACAGGATTTGTAACCTAAGGGACTGTACATTTAAAATGTGTAAAAAGAAATTAACAGCAGCCCTCCTAAAACTCTCATATACGGAAACTGAAGCTCTGTTGTAGCATAAACTCACCCTCACCATCAACACTGACACTCTCACACTGACTTAACACGCCACACACTCTCACCACACACACACACACACTACATCACACACTCTAAACTAGCAAATAAGCCCGAATACTTTACCCAGTTTTATTTAATTTCGATATGTACCTAAATTTAAGTCCTTCCCTATAACTCCAAAGATACTATGTAACTTTATATTATTAAGACTAATTATCGCACTCGGAGCCACAAGATACAAGCTGCGCTTAGTTTGTGGCTCAACGACAATGTCAGAGCTATGTAAGGTTACTTATGTCAATAAACATTATTTTTTTTTTTTTTTAATAATAAATAACATAAACATGTAATCGCCAGAGCCGTGGTTTGGCTGCAAAACAATCGCTGCAACAAACGCACTTCACTTTGTGAACTTACCATCAGGCTCAGATCAAAGTGACCAGGTCACAGACTGATTCTTATCGTGAAGTTTATTGTGCCTCTGATTGACCTTCCAAAGTAAGTTGTGTCACATCTTGTTTCCTACTACCTACTCACTCGTTCAGTACATTATTTCTTCAGAGTTTGAAGTATTGTCTAAAACCTATTCAAAGGAAACGAATAAGTGCACAAGCACTTTATTATAAACTCCTTATAAGCGCCTCACAAGGAGCATTCTTCCTTTTCGAAAACATGTGAAGGTAAATGAAACAAAAATAAATAAAACATATTAACATACCTAATACTATGATATCGCACTAGACGTAGACGGTGACCGCCGAGTGTCCGACTGACTCCTGCTGGCCGCGCCGACTGCTGGCACGCGCCATGCCGCAATGCACATACCCAACCGTATCTCCACATGATAGTCACTCATCAAGGTGATCTAATTAATATACTATCTCGGCCATTGTCTGATATTCCATATCAACATCAACATACAATCTAAGATACATAGTGATGTCGAAACTGCTTGGAAATCTATGGCCCGATAGCACACTACGGGCAGATGCCGCGTCACCCAATAGCGATCATACGCAGGACCTGACCTTCTGCCGGATTTGTGAACTTCGATCACTACTTAGTCAAGGACTGCCTGGGGTTACGGAATCGATGGTATTAGAACAATGAAGATTAGATTACCTTATGTCGCTCCATCAATATAAAAGGTTTGGTACCGTATGTAGTAAGTAACAAACAGACAAAGCCGTCCTCACGATGAAATATGTCCTGTTGGTAATCGCGGTGGCGGCGGTGGCGGCACGCGCCGAGTCGCCGGTGGCGCTGTACTACCACGAGGCCGCCGGCATCGCGCAGGCCGCGCGCATCAAGCAGGCCGAGCTCGCCCTCGACTTCGACGGCTCGCGGATCATCGGCGGCGCGGCAGCCGCCGTCGGGACCTACCCCTTCTTGGTATTCACATCATCTGCAAACATTGATCAAACCCTATCTGTTCGTTATGTTTCGTTGTGATCGCGGTTCGTTAAACTGGCTCTGGTATTGTGACATGCAGGTGGGGCTGGTGATCACGCTGAGCACGGGCGCCACGTCCGTGTGCGGGTCGTCCATGCTGAGCAACACCCGCGCGCTGACGGCGGCGCACTGCTGGTGGGACGGGCGCAACCAGGCGCGTCAGTTCACGCTGGTGTTCGGCTCGGCGCGCCTGTTCTCCGGCGGCACGCGCGTCGCCAGCTCCAGCGTGCAGATGCACGCCGCCTACAGCCCGACCACGCTCAGCAACGACGTCGCCATCATCTCCTTCAGCTCCGTGCCCTACTCCAGTGAGTCCGCGCCGCGCCCCTTCCGCGGCAGTAGCGCCTGTCCCTGCTCATCGCCACCTTTCTGTTCCAGACGTGGTGCGAGCAGTAGCTTTGCCTAGCGGCTCGCTGCTCAGCAACAATTTCGCGGGCTCATGGGTTCAAGCTGCCGGATACGGGAAAACTAGCGATGGCAAGTAGTTTGTAAAGAAGCATTTTTTACGATGTCCTGAAGTGACAGTAGTAAAACAAAAGTATTTTTCGATAGCGGCTGGCATCTCCCAGAATCAGTTCCAGAGCCACGTGTCGCTGCAGGTGATCACGAACGCGGCTTGCGCGCAGTTCTTCGGCGGCATCATCGTGTCGTCCACGCTGTGCACGGGCGGGTCGGGCGGCGTGGGCACGTGCAGCGGCGACTCGGGCGGGCCGCTCGTGCTCAGCAGCGGCGGGCAGCGCGTGCTGGTGGGGCCCCTCGCCCGCAGCTCTCGGGTGCCTCTCTGTGTGCGTGTGTACATTGGCTCGTTGTTGTCGGCAGGTGGGCGTCACGTCGTTCGGCTCGTCGCGCGGCTGCCAGGCAGGATTTCCTTCTGGGTTCGCTCGCGTCACCTCCTTCCTGTCTTGGATTCAAGCAAGGCTCTGAACGCGATTGGATTTACTACGATGACTTTTACACTTTTAATAAAATTAAATTGTTTCGAAATTTTGTTTATTACCGTTACCCGTTTTAGTTAACCGTGCGTTCGTTGTTTCGGTACGGCGCGTGTCTGGTGGATGAGGCAAGCGGATCCGGAGTACCGCTAGGCGACAGTAGGGTACAAGCTGAAAAAGTCGGCAACTCCTACAACCAATTCGTCTCTACATGTAGGGAACATTCACTCCTGTAGATTAAGGCGATGAGGTCGAGAGGAAGCTATGAATGCTGGGCAAGTTCATGGTTTCAAAATGCGTCCCAGGCGATGCAGTGCTTGTGGAGAGGTCACTCCATCCATGCCTCAAAAGGTGTGGGAACCAACACAGAGAGTTGCAGTTACCAGTTACATGTCTCGCGCTAATAGGCGTGTGCGTGGACGCTCGGGGTGACTCTCGACAGTCCATCGCGACTAATTGACTAGTTAACGCCCGCCTCAAGAATTGCAGCCCCTGGCAAATAAGGTACAAGTCCGTTCCTCATCCAACGCTTCTTTTGGTACGTTTACACGCTTGCCAAGCCGTGGCAAACAGCCAAAAGCCTCCACAAATCGCGTTTGGCGTTTGGAAGGCGTTTACACGCTTGTGAATACGTCAGTCTGCACCATACGTAGAAGCATGACGGGCACCGAAATTGCGACGGCTAATGCAATTGGTTTAACGTACTTTTCTTTGAAATTTAAGCAATGTAAAATAAAAAAAACAGGATATCTCGACGACTGCGAAAATGCAGGATTCCATCTGGTAATATTCCGGAAATCAAAGACTCCTCATTCGACAAGCAACTCGTTTTTTTTGTACAATCAAGCAAGCGTGAACTCGCCGCGAGATCACAAAACGCGGACCAAAGTGTTAGTGTCCAATAATAATAGAAAAAAACAACGAAAGAATCACCGACGACAAGACCAAACTGCTAGAGTGGACCCAGAAGTCTCTGCACGGCAGACACCGCCAAGATTTATGTCAACAAAATGTCGACAAGGAGGCGTCGAACGCATGGCTAAATCGAGGCGAACTCTTCCCGGAGCCCGAAGGGTTCCTGATGGCGATACAAGACCAAGTAATTGAAACAATAAATTACAGAAAATACATTATTAAAAACCTAAACAACGATATCTGCCGAAAATGCAACAGTTCAGCAGAAACCATCCAACACATAACCGGAGCCTATAAATCAATAGCCCAGACCGATTACAAGCATAGGCACGATCAAGTAGCAAATGTCATTCACCAGAAACTAGCTCATCAATATAAACTTGTTAACACCACAGTACCATATTACGAAATTAAAAATTAAATCCAATTAAATGAAATTAAAACGGCTCAAAAACTCAAAAGCACCTGGCTTCGATCAGTTACCATCGGAAGTCTACAAATACAGTGGGAAAAACATCGTACAAAGACTATTTCATCTTGTCCTAAGGGTCTGGGAGGCCGAAGAAGTCCCACAGGATTGGAAGGATGCGGTGTTTGCAAGCTATATAAAGGGAAAGGAGATGACTCAGACTGCAGCTCATATAGGGGCATATCACTTCTTTCTAGTGCCGGCAAAATCTTAGCACATATTATTAACAGTCGTCTCAGTAGCTTAGCGGAGGATTACCTGCCTGAGAGTCAATGTGGCTTCCGCCCAGCCAGAGGTACTATCGACGCCATCTCCGTCGTAAGGAAACTTCAGGAGAAAAGCTTGGAACACCAAAAGCCTCTCTACATGTGTTTTGTCGATCTAGAGAAAGCATTTGATAGAGTTCCACGTGAAGCTCTCTGACTTGTTCTCCAGAAATCTGGATATCCAAAGAAGTTCATCAACCTCATACGTCATTTTCACACTGACATGAAAGCGAAAGTCCAGCATGAAAATGAACTTTCTGAGGAAATCCAGATTACGAGTGGAGTAAAACAGGGCTGCGTCATGGCACCCACACTCTTTGCCATCTATTTTTCGGTTGTTATGAGAGATGCCTTGGAATGTTGTCATGATCAGATACAACTTAATGTTCGTACTGATAAGGGCGTTTTCGATATTTCAAGGTTCAGGGCAAAAACTAAACTGACTGTTGAGTCGTCCCACTCGCTTCAACCGCGTCCACGACAAGTGGGGGCGACTGTGACGTCGTGGTGCAACGGCTCGCCGCGAATGCGCCGAGTCCAGAGGTCAAAGCTTGCTTATGCGCATCGGCCGCGCGCACGCGTTCTTACTACTTTAATTCCTTTTTGCTTCATTGTACTATATTGTTATATTTACAGTCATTATACGTATACACATGTTATACAGTCCACTCTTATTATTTACTCCACCTGCTGAGCTATCGTCGCAACATATGGTCCTTCTCCCAAGAAAAATTGAACTGGACAAAGAAGACAAAGGACTTTGGTGAACATCGACCACGTCATCGAGTGACTGAGTGATTGTTATCAAGTTTCTTCGCTGTGAACATTGTTACGTCGTGATATATCGGCACGGCTTGAGACTTTTCGGCCGTCTTAGCTGACGTCACCCAACTGACACGAGAAGAAACGGAATTATTCGTCATCATAACGGACACCAAATACACGTGTTCAGATTGTCGTCGTGCATTGAGATATCTGACCAGAATACTCCTCGGCGCAGTCATCACCAGTGGTTTGCACCGGAAAACAGTGAGCTCGTTCCAATTCCTTATTTAATCATCTCATCATCTTTCCGTCATCATAATCACATTCATTATCATCCATATCCTACATATCATTCATTTTTTACCTCATTATAATTAAAGAACGGTGTTACATTTTTGCAAGTCATCTCCACATTATTTCATCATATTTCATCCCATTTTACCATTTATTTCAACTGTTTCATCTCTTCATTCATTCATTTCACTTTAATTTAATCATATCAATTGCAGTGTCGTTTTATATTTCAGCTAAAATCTAATATTATTTTCTTATAGCGTTAACATTACGCAGCGATTATCAGTGCACAAACGCCTTGCATTTTTAAATAGCAATACGCATTCTGCTACAATCTTGCTCGTGCACTTTATTTTGCAACTCGTTGCTATTATTGTATTGGAAGTATTCTTGCTGTTAGTTTATATATTTCCTTAGTGCTTTATTACAAAAATCTATCGCCTTCTCTTAAAATGTCTGACATTAAACGCCTTATTATGAAACGTGCTTCAATTAAAGCAAAGCTTACGCAATTCTCTTCATACTTAAACATTGCTAAGTCATGTGAACAGTTGAGCGAACTTCAGATTGTTGAGGTTGAGTATAGACTTAATACTATCGAAAATCTATATGATAAATACGACGTGTTACAGGCCGACATGGAAAAGATGGCGGACGACCCTAGCGAGCAATATGCGGAGCGTGAGGAGTTCGAAAAGCAGTACTACAGCTTGGTGGCTGCAGCACGTCAGCTGATCAGCAATGCTCGCAAGCAAGCTTCAGGGAACTCCATAGCCGAGGTTGATGTTTCTTGTTCTAAGCACACACACAAACATAATCCTATCCGTTTGCCTAAAATTGATCTTCCTAAGTTTTCCGGCAGCTATCATGATTGGTTAGAGTTTAGAGACACTTTCATTTCTATAATACATAATAACGACAGCATAGATAACATAAATAAATTACATTATCTTCGTGCCTCCTTAAAGGGTAGTGCTTCCTTAATTATTGACAATCTTGACTTTAGATCTGATAACTACGACGCTGCCTGGAAGTTGCTCTGTGATAGGTACGATAATAAAAGGTTGTTAGTTAACAACCACGTTCAATCACTTTTTAATGTGCAGTCCATCAGCAAGGAATCAAGTTAGTCATTGAGACATATTGTTGACACCACAAATAAAAATTTAAGAGCGTTATCTACACTGGGTCAACCTGTTGAGTATTGGGACACACTGATCATTTATATAATGACATGTAAGCTTGACCAGGTGACAAACCGAGAGTGGGAGGAGCATAGGAATTCGTTGTCAGAACCTCCAACGTTAGCTGTATTCATTGAATTTATTAGTAACAGGGCTGATTTATTAGAAACGCTTGAGGAATCCAAGTCATTGTTTGCTAAAGTTGAAGATATACATGTCAACAACATTAAACAAAGTAAACATTCTTCGGGTTCAAGTGAAACTTCTCGCAGTCCTTTATCATGTCCAATGTGTCAAAAAGATCACTTCATTTTTCAATGCGATAAATTCAAAAGCTTGCCTGTACAATCACGTATCAGTAAAGCTCAAACTTCCAATGTATGTTTAAATTGTCTTCGACCAGGTCATAATATTTATAAATGTAAATTGGGTCACTGTAAGTATTGTCGTGAGAAGCACAATACATTGTTGCACTTTGATCGCGATACCGTTGTTCCTAACCAACCGACTAGTACTTTAGCGTCTGTCAATCACCTTTCTACATCTCGAGTTGTCTTACTTTCCACAGCGTTGGTGAATGTGTCGGATGCTGAAGGCAACATTCATACTGCACGAATTCTGCTGGATAACGGGAGTACGACTAACCTTATGTCACAGGAGTTAGCTTGTAAACTTAACATTTCCACCTATACAGTCGAGTCTAAGGTAACAGGCATTAATGATCAATCCTCTTATTGTACACAAGGTTGTTCGATTTCTTTAAAGTCAGTCAATAGTGAATATGACATCGATATTGATTGCTACGTCGTGTCCAAAATTTCATCGTGTGTACCAAATACATATATTGATGTGCACAATATAAATATACCTACCAATATAGTTCTGGCTGACCCTCAGTTTTACGTTCCCTCTTCTATAGATATTCTTGTGGGTGCTGAAGTCTTCTGGAACGTTTTAGGTACTAACCGTATAGAGTTAGGTAAATCCATGCCTACTTTATTTGAATCAAAATTGGGTTGGCTGTTATCAGGAGTCGTCAAGCAATCAAATTCTTCTTGTCATTTATGTTTGCTGGCTGATACTTTGCAGACAGACTTAAACCATTTTCCTAAGCCAGAGTCAATTTCAGCAAAACATACTGTAGTGTACTGTATTATCACCGATATCTGTCGTCTCGTTGTCGCATAGACGCGGAGAGTGCACACTATACTCTATGGCCAGTTGGCGGGAAACCGGGAGAGTGTGTGGCACGGGAGTAAGACGTTATGTGGGCAAGCGAGCCGATATCCTAATTATCGGATGGTAATTACAGAGACACAGGTAGGGCGAACACTACATTTGGCGACGAGTGAAAATATGATATTGGCGGCGTGTCTGTAAGTATCGAACATTATTTCTTTTGAATTGAAAAGAAAAAGGAAGGGGCAGGTATGGTAAGTTCAGTTTGCGGATTAGAAGTCCCCCTAAACAGCCGAAATCTGAACAAATTGGCCGTCTGTCCAAAGTACGTGCAAGTTAAAGTTTCTAGTAAGGATGCTAGTATGGTATCCAGTCACCGACTCGACTATAAATTATTGTATCAGACTTTAAAGAATCTCACACCAGTGCTCATGTCTAGGTTTTACTTGGAAAGTTTAATTGTGTGTTCTTTGAAGCATATAAGTAAGTTGTACGTTAGTAATTGTACTGTATATTCATCACATAAGGGTTTTCCAGAAAGCCTGTATCATTGCGTATGAAATTCATGTATTTTTCACCAATTGAACATAGAACATTCATTTGTTTTAAGATTGGTGCGAATCAGTAAATCGTTTTAATGCTGTGATGCTACATGATGGCTATGATTACAGCATACAGCCAAACATCTGTTGTGGGAGTAATTTCCTTTATGAAAGATAAATTACATTGTGTTCCTAGTTCCTATCATAAAGTAAATAATCTTTGGTTCCCATTGACTATAAAAGTGTGAAAAGTAATCAAATCAAATCATTTATTTCATGTAGGCCTTTACAAGCACTTATGAACGTCAAAATTATAAATAAGTTTGCTTCTAGTTGCCCATTCCAAAAGTAGCTTCCTATGGAGAAGAACGGGCTAGAAACTCCATGGTTACTCTTTTTAAAAACATAATAGGTGTTACAATTTGTATGTATTGATACATACGATAATAACATGAAAAAGAAATGTTTACAATATTTTTTGGGTTGACTTTGAGAAAGTTATACAATGCAAGTTGAACTAGGAAGTTATAAGAGAAAATTATTATACAAACTATTTTAAGAAGTTAATAAATTAAACAAACCAAGTTATATAAAGCAAAAGAAATAATAACTGGGAATGCAATTATGACTGAAAGTTTCAAATTAATTTGAGTGCATAATATAATAAGTACCTTGAGTTTGTAAGCGACTCCCTACTACAATAATTAAGTAGTTATTTCTACTAAATAATCTGTTTTGAATTGAGTAATTTTAAGTATTTGAAAGTTAATCTGGACGAGTACCTTCTTTAAATCTTGATTAATTTCAGATTTTCTGTGTTGGTGGTTTGGATAATATAAGCTTCCAAACCTAGCTTCCCTCCCAGAGTCTAGTTAACTACTTACTTGCTACATTGTTCTGGTACCAACTTACTTCAAGAGACTTGCTTACAATATAGTGGATATTACAAGAACAAACTGGTGGTTTTGTACCTTTAGTTAACTGTTCTATAAATGACAAACATGTGCTAGGTATTTAGTTAAACAAATAGCACATTGAAGGACCATTGAAAGTTGGACTATGTATGTTGAAGTACTTACCCAGCTATACTGGTATGTATGCACATATGTACAACATTCCAACCCGTCAACGCTTCCAGTGGGTTGCCTATCTAGTTAATGTTAATTATAACGGTTGCTCAGTCACCCTGAATATAATTCTAATCCTTTTAATTTAGTTTGTTTTGCAGTATTAAAGAGGTTGTTATGTTACAACAGAGATATCTCAGAAGATGCAGAACAGGAAAACAGTACCAAACAGCAATATTAGATGGAAAATGTGGATCAAAACTTTTGGTATTCAATAGATAGAATCTTTGGTAAACATCCTAACTCATAATCCTAATTTGAGTATCTTAGGTGAATATGAAACTCTTAGACCAAAAATTTAAGGAACTAAGCAATGGAGCATTTTTGTACTTTAATTAATTCCCATTTAGATTTGTTGGGACAATGCTGCTTTATTTACCTAACTGGGGTTTCACATCTGTGACAAAATCTTATAAGAATGAAACATGGAAGGAGTTTCAATATAGATACTTACTCTGGGTACTGTCTAATGATTTAGAAGAATGAAACATGGAAGGAGTTTCAATATAGATACTTACTCTGGGTACTGTCTAATGATTTAGATTTCATAATTTGGTGATTGCTTATGCTTCTAAAATATAACCTTCAAGATTCAGGCTTGAGTGGATTTTAATTGGTATCACAATTGACTGACATTGGTGCAAGTCTTGTATAGCTTTACGAGGTGCGACCAGCAAGGTTCGCGAGGATTCGTATATGTTGTGTGCAAGTCTTGTACAGCTTTACGAGGTGCGACCAGCAAGGTTCGCGAGGATTCGTATATGTTGTGTGCAAGTATAAAATGGCAGGGCCTGGCATGGACTTGAAAGTCACGTTCCACTGTCGTGGAGTCCTTGAGTAACACTCAAAGGTTTGCTTTAAACGGCGCGGCGGTAACTTGTTGGTAAGGTTATTGAAAGTGGTAATGGTAAGGTAATGTGTGAGTAAAAGGTAAAGGTAATAATTTCCATAAATCGTCAGTGTAAAACGATTCGACTGTAGTGACATTTCAAAGTTGTCCGGTTGTTTATAAAACACTAGCAAACGCTACGCTAGTAAAATGCACGTAAAAGTCATTACGGGGCTTTAATCGCAAGTACAAAGCGTCAGAAAAAACTTCATTTCATCATTATTGTTTCAACTCTGAAGCTAGAAATAAAATTCTTACATTGGGACAATGCATTCTGAAACTGTTTTTCAAGTAAGTGAAGTAAAATTATTCAGTCAAAGCCCGACAAGGGCAAAGGCAATACTTGGTCATTTGAAGGAAAAGGGAAAGGAGTAGGTAGCTAGAGTAAAATGTGAGGAAACCACTGGGAGTATGAAGATTTATTATATTCCATTAATAGGCAGGTACAGTTTGGTTTTATCTATTTTTATATTCATTTTGATTTTGCCGCTAGTGGATCTCAAGTGTTCGTAATTGTTTCGAGCATGAGATACCTACCTGAATATGTCATTGCCTAGATATAAAGTAGATGATTTCGATAATAAACTGTTTGAATCGGACCAAGCAAGATGAGTGCTCGTTGGCTGAACGTGCAGCAATATTTGAGACTGTTTGATTCCACATGGACTAACAGGCGGGATATCGGTGTCCATCGACTGATCACCAGACTGGTTATTGATGTCGGCAAAGTGACGGAGTTTAATTTGTTTTTACTAAACAAAGGAAGGGATGTAGTGTACTGTATTATCACCGATATCTGTCGTCTCGTTGTCGCATAGACGCGGAGAGTGCACACTATACTCTATGGCCAGTTGGCGGGAAACCGGGAGAGTGTGTGGCACGGGAGTAAGACGTTATGTGGGCAAGCGAGCCGATATCCTAATTATCGGATGGTAATTACAGAGACACAGGTAGGGCGAACACTACACATACTCTCACGCGCGAAGAGCGTTCTTGTGAGGAATTATTTTTGAAGTCCACTTACCGTGACGCGGATGGACGCTTCGTAATTAGCATACCACGTAAGGAATCTCCTGACGTATTGGGTGATTCCTACAACATGGCTAAGCGCCGCTTAGCATTACCCTACATATTAAGGCTGAACTGGAGGTGCTCATCAGATATCTTTTCTTACTCCATGTCAAATGCAACTTCCAGTAACATGGCCACAAAACGTAAGATTTTGTCTGTCATTGCTCAGATCTTTGATTCTATTGGCTTGGTCGTTCCTTGCATAGTGGAAGCCAAGATAATCATGCAGCAACCGTGGCTGGTAAATTGTTCCTGGGATGAGCCTGTTCCCGAACATATTCAGCATCCATGGGACAGCTTTCAAAATAGCTTACCTTTTTTAAATGATTTCAGGATGCGTCGGTGGATCACGTGTGAATCGTCGTCTTCTGTGCAGTTGCATGTGTTCACCGGCGCATCTGAAGGGGCGTATGGTGCTTGTTATCATGTCCGCAGCGTATCGCTTAGTGGTGAGATTCATCTACACCTTCTTACTGCTACAAGCTTAGCGCCGGTCAAGTCAACGACCATCCCCCGACTCGAACTTTGTGCTGCGTTGTTAAGTTCGAGATTATACGTGAAGGTACCTCAGTCACTCACACTACATATTGACGACGTCTATTTCTGGTGTGATTCCACCATGGCCTTGGGTTGGTTATCTGCCTCACCCACGCAACTTAAAAGCTTCGTTCGCCATCGTGTCTCTGAAATTCGGGAAACTGCGGAGGGTAGAACTTGGCGTTACGTTCCGTCACAAAAAAACCCCGCAGACCTCGCTTCGCGTGGACTCAGAGCAGATAAGCTGCTGTCTTCTTCGCTATGGTTGTCGGGACCACAATTTCTTCTTCTTTTCACATCAATATCTCCAATCATAACAACAACATCATTTCTAAATTATTTACATGTTCAGATTTTAGTAAAATACAGCGCTTTACAGCACACTTATTTAAATTTATTAAAATTAAAAAACAAACAGTTTGTTCTGGTCCACTTACATCTAAAGAGTTGAATAGTGCATTATCTTAAGAATTTGCCAACAGGAGTCGTTTCCTTCGTGTTGGAGGCAGATTAAGCAATTCCTTTTATGATTTTAATATTAAACACCCTATTCTCATAGCAACTAAACATATTATTTGTAAATTCTTATTTGACATGCATCACCTACAACTTTTACATTTTTTACCTCAATTGCTTCTTACAAAACTTCGTCACCATTCACCCATCATGATAGCTGACCGTAGGGACACATGAAGTGCTTTACATGTGTGTTTGTGTGTTTAGCCACGAGGGCCGTCCATCTTGAACATATATCCGGCTTTTCTGGCTGCCATGAACCGCTTTATTGTTCGTCGGGGGAAGCTAAGCAACATTTTCTCATGTCTAGCATTGTCCGCGGTTAAGACAACCAAACACCATCTCAGACGCATCCTTGGCTTAACGAATTTAACTTTTGAAGAGATGGTAACATGTTTAATTCAAGTAGAAGCTATCTTAAATTCCAGGCCCTTAACTCCACTTTCCGTTGACCTTTCCGACCTTATTCCCTTGACGCCTGCCCACTTCCTTATTGGACGATCGCTCATCTTGTTGCCTCACCCACAGGTCCAGAACGCTAACGTGAACAACTTGCAGCGGTTCCGTCGCATCGAATGTTTAAAGCAACATTTCTGGTTACGCTTCTCACATTTTGTCTCTCCAACAACGAAACAAATGGCTCCGATCGTCAGGGGAACTTACAGAAGGAACCCTTGTCGTCATTAAGGATAAAAGCTCACCTCCTCTGTTATGGCTTTTAGGACGGATCGTTAAGGTGCTTCCTGGTAGAGACGGTATTGCACGAGTCGCCGACATCCGCACACGTAAGGGTGTCATTCGGCGAGCGTTCAACACAATTTGCCCGTTACCCGTCGCCACTGCTGTTGAAGACACTTCAACGGGGGGAGTATGTTGAGTCGTCCCACTCGCTTCAACCGCGTCCACGACAAGTGGGGGCGACTGTGACGTCGTGGTGCAACGGCTCGCCGCGAATGCGCCGAGTCCAGAGGTCAAAGCTTGCTTATGCGCATCGGCCGCGCGCACGCGTTCTTACTACTTTAATTCCTTTATGCTTCATTGTACTATATTGTTATATTTACAGTCATTATACGTATACACATGTTATACAGTCCACTCTTATTATTTACTCCACCTGCTGAGCTATCGTCGCAACACTGACTAAGATCTCCATCCTCGAAATTCTCTACGCTGACGATGTGTGTCTTATGTCTGACAACCTGACATATTTGCAAAAGTACGTCGATGCATTACATCAGTCCTGCATAAGATTTGGCTTAGTCATAAGCATCGCTAAGACACAGATCCTCAAACAACCGTCACGTGGACACGAACTAGACAAGGAGACTGCAAAAGTAGATGGAAAGCCACTAGAGGAAGTAACTCATTTTAAATACCTTGGAAGCAATATCAGAAATGATAACACCCTAGATAGATACCTTTACGCATCGCAAACGCGGCTGCAACATTTGGACGACTCAATGACCTTGTCTGGAGATCCCATGACATAAAGCTGCAAACTAAAATTAACGTTTACAAAGCACTAGTGTTGCCTCTGCTTATGTATGGCGCGGAGACGTGGTGCCTATACAATATGTATATTTAGACGAGGGACTTATTGAAGGAGGGTGGTCAGTGTTCGATTCTTGTCCCAAATATGTAAAAAAACTATGACCTTAATTTTTCATCTAATTGTCCGATAAAATACAGTATTCATGGACACAGAGCGCAAAGCGAACACGGAAATAGTAAAATGCCTACATAATCACGCGCCAAACACGTGCCGCTCCTGTTGATAAGGAAGCGAGCGCGCAAGCCCCGCCCCTTTCCTTTGTTATGTAGCCGACTAGTTCCGAAGATGTACCATCGGCTCGTGCGCACCCTGCCGCGCCCCCGGCCTGCTGACCGCCAGTCGAAGCGAACCCGCCGCCGCGCGCCGCATTGCGTAAACATCCCGGTTTACCAAATTTAGGTAAAGTGCATTTCCCAGTGTTAGGTAGTGTGTGTAGTGTAATAATGTCGTCCCGGTATTCAAATGAAGAATATTGGGATATGGTTCGTGCCTACGCGTTATCAAATGATCGTGTGCGAGCCGCCATTAATTTGTACAGAGAAATGAACATACCAACATGACGGAGCACCCCCGCACTATCAGGTGCGCGTACGTGAGTACCTAAAAATTCATTTTGGTGACAAGTGGATAGGTCGTGGCGCGCCCGTCCCATGGCCCGCACGCTCGCAAGATCTCACTCCGCTAGACTTTTATTTGTAGAGTGAGGTAAAAAAAATGTTTTCATCCCACCATCTCGGAAAGAGTAGTTTTACCCTTTGATATCTGAGCGCAAAAGCCCTTTTTATCCTCTAGAGCGGCAAAGTGATTTGAATTTAGAACATCGTGTGCAATACTCCATTTGTGACAATCTTGATAAGACTTTTCAAACAAATACATATTGAACAAATAAAATACTGCTTAAAATAATTATTCGATTAATTAAGTAATTTTTATTATTGTTTTTACATAGATTTTTGGCCTCGTTTCATTTTTAAACTGAGTTTTCAAAAAAGTGAACTTTAATAGGTACTTCTTTTTAATTTGATACTCATATGTGCGCGCCATTTTGTTTTTAAATTTCCTCGATGAGGTGGGATGAAAAGTTACGTGTTGCACTCGAGTGCAAAGATTTTCACCTTGTGCTTTTTGATTCCTCGCTATCGCTCAGGATTCTAATTATTGAAACACTCGCTACGCTCGTGTTTCAATTTTAGAATCCTTCGCTTGCTCGGTCATTAAAATTGAGCCCGCGGTTAAAAAGCAACTTTGCACTCTTGTATAACAAATAACTATTATTCTACGGAGTACTCCAATCGCGAAAATTGAAAGAACGAATAACAAACGCATTTAACAGTGTGAGAAGTGATCCGTGTTCCTAAACCGTGTTAAAGACAATATGCGAAAGCGTGCCGAACTGTGCATAACGCGGGGAGGTGCAAATTTCGAACAATTTTTAAGATTAGTCTAATTACTTCCTTAAGTGCAAAATCGTTGTAAATACTCAAATGTTAGGTTAGGTTAGGTTTTGGGAGGAGCAGCGCCGTGTCCTCACAAACGAAATCGGAGACGATCTGTCGCTGCCGGCTGTGGTGCGGAGGATGGTCGGCAGTGCAGAGTCGTGGGACGCGGTGGTTTCCTTTTGCGAGGATGTGATGTCGCAGAAGGAATCTGCGTATCGGGAGAGGGAGATTTTGACTCCCTTCCCCGGTCGCAGAAGGCGCACCGGGCGCAGGAGAAGGGTGGACAACGCCCTCTTCCGCCCCCCATGAATGGGTTCAAGGGCGAGGGACTTGGGGAAGTTCCCGCCCCTACTCAGTGGACCCGAGGCGGTGGCACGCGCGTGTGTCGGTGCGTGCCCCTGAGGCGATGCACGGGGTAGGCGAACACCTAACTACCCCGTGCAAGAGACGAGGGCCAGCACTAGTGTGGAAGAATCTGGATTCCCGCGGCCCCGCGCACACGTGCAAGGAGGACACAAGGGGGTTTTAGCCGGTAAGAGTCCGGCATACCCCTCCGCCTCTCCCCAGGCGGAGGAAGTCCATGATTTCCCTATCCCAAAAATAAAAAAAGGTTAGGTTAGGTTAGGTTAGGTTAGGTTAGGTTAGGTTAGGTTAGGTTAGGTTAGGTTAGGTTAGGTTAGGTTAGGTTAGGTTTGGCGGCCAGCACTCTAGCCATTCTGCGCAGACCGCAGAGGGCGATGGCCGTCAGAGTCGTCCGCGGGTATCGCACGATTTCCTACGAGGCGGCTTGCGTCCTGGCCGGATCCCCGCCCTGGGACCTAGAGGCTAAAGTACTCGCGTCGCTGTATCGGTGGCGCGAGGAAGAGCGGGCACGGGACTCGAGGCCGGTGCAGCGGCAGATAGCGCAGCGCCGAGCAGAGCTCCGTCAGGTCTTGGTGGCGGAATGGCGGCAGAGGCTTCTGCGCCCTACCGCCGGCCTCGCCACCGTCGAGGCGATCCGGCCAGTGCTCGACGACTGGCTCGGGAGAAGGCACGGCTCCCTGTCGTTCAGGGTGACGCAGGTGCTGTCGGGGCACGGCTGCTTCGGCAAGTACCTGTGTCGCATAGGCAGGGAGCCGGACGCTCGGTGCCACCACTGCGTCCATGGCGGGAGGACACGGCGCAACACGTTCGTTCAGTGTGTTGCTTGGGAGGAGCAGCGCCGTGTCCTCACAAATGAAGTAGGAGGCGATCTGTCGCTGCCGGCCGTGGTACGGAAGATGGTCGGCAGCGCAGAGTCGTGGGACGCAGTGGTGTCCTTCTGCGAGGACGTGATGTCGCAGAAGGAAGCTGCGGAACGGGAGAGGAGATTTCAACTGCCGATCCCGCCCGCAGCAGGCGCTCCGGGCGCCGGAGGAGGGCAGACAACGCCCTCTTCCGCCCCCATGAACGGGTCCAGGGGCGAAGGACTTGGGGAAGTCCCCGCCCCTATTCAACGGACCCGAGGCGGAGGCGCGCGCGGGTGTCGACGCGCGCCTCTGAGGCGTTGCACGGGGGAGTTTAACACCTCACCCCCCCGTGCCCGAGGCGAGGCCCGCAAGGCGGGCCAGCACCAGTGCGGGGCTGCGGAAGAATTTGGATTCCCGCGGCCCCGCGCCCACGTAAGGAGGACACAGGGGTTTTAGCCGGTAAGAGTCCGGCACACCCTCCGCCTCTCCCCAGGCGGAGGAAGTCCATGAGGATTTCCCCGAGAAAAAAAAAAGGTTAGGTTAGGTTAGGTTAGGTTTTTTTTTTTTTGCAGGAGTGAAATCCTCATGGACACCGAGGTAGTGCCGGACTCTTACCGGCTAAAACCCTCCTGCCGTCCCTTGTTCCCCTGACGTGATCAGGGACCTGTTAAGTCTTTTTGTCTTATGTTTTATCTTAGGTTTTTATTTGGTGATACGTGGAATCTTAGATCGTATTTTATATATATTTATATATAATAAATATTGATATATATTTACATACTTGTATATAGCTTTATAAAGTAGTTCATGTGTATTCTGTAGATATCATATAGTCCCAGTATTTATGCATAATAACATCTCAGTTTTGTATATAATACATTGTCAGTTTTGTGTATAGTTGTTTATAGTATAGTTTCATTATTTGTATATATTAGATTATAAATTTTTGTATATAGTTGTATAAATAAAATGGTAAATATTTGTGTATAATTGTATAAAATAAATAATTTAAAATAATATAATAATGTAAAAAGTATATTTGTGTATATATGCATATGTAATAAATTGGCGATCTTATTGTGTACCCCATGCTTACCAGGCCATATTACTTCTAATAAGGTGGAAGCATGGGTCAGGCTTCTTTGTTCCTACGTATGATTTTATTTGCAATTGTTTCGGCATACTCTAAAAATTTTTCTCGAACCTTCCGTTTATTCATTATGTGGCAAATATTTTGTAGGCTCAGCTCTATGTCTAACTCCTGTTCCAGTGTCCACCGTTCTCGCGAGAAGATAGGGCATTCTAGGATGATATGGGGGACAGACTCGATCGCACTGGGGTCGCAGATGCACGATGGGTTCTCCTTACACTTGAAGCGGTGCAAGTATTCGGAGAACCCGCCGTGCCCCGTCAGCACTTGTGTTATTACCCCACGTGGCAGAATTTTTCCGACGATCCTGTACGCGTCCGCAGCGTCCGGCAAGAAGATCTTTGTGACCCCCGCTGTCGCTCCGTTTCCGTATCTCCGATTCCATTCGCCCAGCGACTCCAATCGGATCTGCCGCTTGACGAATGAAACCGGGCAGAGGTCGTAATCTGGCCTGGTTTTGTTCTTTAAAGCCGCTTCCTTGGCCAGGTGGTCGGCGCGCTCATTCCCCTCCAGTCCAGCGTGTGCCTTTACCCAGAACAAGGATGTAACTTTGCCCTGGGATAAAGCCACACTGAGGTTCGCCCTTGCTTCCACTGCCAGGGCGTGGAGGGCACTCTGGTTGGTGACCGTTTGCAGGGCTGCTTTCGAGTCACTGTATATGCCAAAAGTGCCCTCCCGGCGCCGCAGTATTTGCCTGGTGGCTACGCATATGGCCAGGAGTTCTGCCTGGTAGACAGTACAGCAAGACGGCAGACTGAGTTTCGAGGACTTGATCTCGGCCTCTCTATCCCAAAGGGAGAGTGCTGCGCCGACCTTGCCCTCGATCTTGCTGCCGTCTGTAAAGAACCGTATCTCCTGGCTGTTGTGGGACTCCACATGTGACTGGTCTACCAAACTCACGAACCCCATGGCCGTATGTTTCGCCGGGTGCGGCGTATCTGCGAACGCTACCACCCGTTCCACCTCACGACCAGCCAGCGAGGTCACTCCCTTTTTCATTTCGTACAGCGCGGCTGCTTCCTGTATTCTAAGGTCGAGCGGGAGCAACCCCGCCAGCACAAGTGCCGAATGCAGTGAGACGGTGCGGTAGGCTCCACACAGCTTCTGAGCGAACCCTCGCTGGACCGAGTTTAGGTGCTTTTGCACACCGACTTTCTTGGCTGCTGGCGCCCAGGCACTGGCCGCGTAAAGGATCACCGGCTCCACCGCCGCCGTGTAGATGCTGCGGATCACCTCGGGGTGTAGACCCCAGCTCACCTTTGCCGCTCTGGCCAATTGTTTGTAGATGTTGATGGCCTTCTTACAAACATTTGCGACGTGCGTGTTGAAGGTGAGCTTGTGGTCCACGGTTAGCCCCAGTATCTTGATTTCTTGAGACATGCCAATGGCGACCCCGCCCATGCTCAGGAGGGGGACATCGTACTTTAGCTTCCTGGTTACGACCATAGCGCATGTTTTGTGTGGCGCAAATTTCAGCTTATTTCTGATGCCCCACCCCCGAACATACTCGAGGGCGGCATTGGCACGTCTCTGGATTTCGAGTGCCGTATCCCCGCTGAAAATGAGGACGACGTCGTCAGCGAACGCCTGACAGTAGTCGCCTCGCTGTTCGAGACCTTTGAGCAAGGGATCCAGCACCAGATTCCAAAGGATAGGGCCTCCGATCGACCCTTGCACACACCCCTTGTTTGTGTCCCTGCGGCATTCCGCTCCGGCATATCTGACCCGGACACACCTGTCGTTGAGGTAGCTGTCTATCATCCTTCTTATGTTTACCGGGCACTTTTCCTCAGCCAGTCTGGTCCTGATGGCCGGCCACCATGCGCTGTCGAAGGCTCCCTCTATATCAAGAGAGACAACAGTGATCAGTTTTTTGTCATTTAACTTTTCCTTGATATGTTGCATCATGGTGTAGAGGGAGTCCTCGGTGCTTTTTTGTGGCATGAAGCCAAACTGGCGAGTACTGAGCCGCGGGATTAGATGCCATTTGAGACGAGCTACCATCAACTTTTCTAGGATTTTGCCCAGGACAGGTAATAGGCCGATGGGCCTGTAAGACTTCGGGGCGGTGTAGGTGTCCTTCCCTGGTTTTCGGAGGATCACCACTGTTGCCTCCTTCCAGGCTCCGGGGAAGTGTCCCTGCTCCAGACATTTATTGGCCAGAGCGAGGAAGATCCCCGGATCGCGGAAGATGGCTTGAGCACAGATATCGGCAGTGAGACCATCTGCCCCGGGAGCTTTTTTCGGGTTGAAGCTATCCACCGCCTTTTTAAGTTCCTGTAGCGTGAACGGTGGGTCATGGTGTTCATCATGCGACCACACGTTCGAACGATCGGCAGCTTCACGAGTACGGCGGTGGTCCTCGGTTTCGCCCTCTTCCGAGTCCACGGGGTAGAAGGTCTCCGCCAGGAGCCGCGCGGAGTTTTCTGGGCTCAGTGGCAATCCGTCCTTGACCAGGGGCACATCCTCACATCTCCTAGCGGTGCGACCGATGACCCTATAAATCCCCTCCCATACGCCCTCCCTATCCTGTTTCTCGCAGAACCCCTTCCAACTCTGCACCTGTGCCCTTTTGGCTTCTAGCTCATATTTTTCTTTTGCTTGCAGGTACTCATCAACGACCTTTTGTCTCCGGATCGGTGCAGCGCAACGTATGCGGTGTTTCCTGGTGTTGACCTCTTTCTTCATCTCGACGAGCTCGGTTGACCACCACGGTAAGTTGACTAATCTACTATTTTTAATTTTAGGTATTGTATCCCGACTTGTTTTAATGATGTTATTAATATAATTTTGAATGAACTGGTCTAAAGATGTTATGTTATTGATTTTGTTTATTTCTATAATATTGATTTGATGTTCTTCTTCCAATTGGGCCAATTTCTCACGAAATTGACTCCAATTGGCTTTTTTGGTGTTGAATATTCTAGTTTGCCTGTTGATATTTATACCTTTTGATTTTTCTAATTTAATTTTGAAAACTATACCGTTGTGGTCCGAGCTCGTGATGCCGCTCTCGACTCTCCAGTCCTCAATTAGACCAAGGAGTCCTTCCGAGCAGGCTGTGAGGTCAACGAAGCTGGTGAACTGCTTTCCTCCTCTGATGGTGTCGAAGGTCGGAGTATTGCCGGTGTTGAGTACCTGCAAGCCCATGTCCTCGAAGCTGCCAGCAACTTCTTCCCCCCTGCTGTCGATGATTGAGCTACCCCACCAGGTGCTCTTTGCGTTCGCATCGCCCCCGACTATTATATTTAGGTGACCCATTTCCTCTCGGATCCGCCTTAGTTGCTCCAAGTATGGCTCTATGGGCTGGTCCGGTTCAAAGTAGAACGAGACCACCGCAATCTCCCAGGCGCGAGTACGGATCCTTACCACCGTGATGTTGTTGGTGGTAAGTTCTGGACACTGTAGCACGTCTAGGTCTTGGTTGAAGACGGCTATTGCCGACTTTACAGTTCCTTCTCCTTGGTCGGCGCTCTGGAAGATTCTCACTCCGTGGTAGTCTCGCATCTTCCGGATCCCGCCCACATACGGCTCCTGGAGCAACGCCAGAGCAACTTTCCTGTCGCCAGCCTCAATGAGCAGTTCTTGTGTGGCTAGGTTTTTCCTCTGGAGGTTTGTCTGGATGACCGAGTACTCTGGGTCAGGTCGGGGTCGATTTGCTCGCTGGCTGATTCCAGGTGCGGTAGGCTCAACCTTAGCAGTAGGCTACTGACAGACGGGATAGTGCATCCCACTTCATTCGGACGGGGCACTCGCTGTCGAAGGCGTTATGGTCGACTTTGGGCATTTTCGCCAGAAGGCAGTTGCGGCATTTGGGAGGTTCGGCTGCTTGTCTGGAGGGGCAGTCAGCTCGGAGGTGGAGGTCTCCGCAATGAATGCAGACATCGGCTGTTTCCGTGCACATCTTTCGAGTATGACCGTAGCGCAGGCAGCGCGTGCACTGCACCAGAGGTGACTGGTCCAGTACACGCACCCTCTGCAGGTCGATGTGCAGTCTTCCCGCCGATGTCAGCCTCTGCCATAACGCTGGGGACACCTGCAGAATGATGTGGCACGTGTGGGGATTTCTCGTCCTGCGACGGTATTTGATGCCCATTCTAGCATCCTCTGCAGGTACGTCCCCAATCAGGTGGTGATTTTGGCATTTTATTGCCTGGATGACCTCCTCGTCCGAGTGACAGGAGAGGACGTCCTTGATGATTATGAGCGGGTCCTTGTTCTTCACTTCTTCCACCATCAGGTTACCCGCTCTCTTGATCCTCTCCGTCGCCCTCGTCATTTCCTCCCGGGATCCAAAGCCCACGACTACCTTCCGGTCCCTTGCCTTCCTCAGCCGTTCGACCCTCGTGCCCTCATTTTTTGCATCGACCGCCGTCCTCAGCTTCTCGATGACCACTTCACCGGTGTCTTGATCGCTGGTGGATGACACGATCACCGAGTGCAGTGGCTCTCGGAATTGTATTTTTGAGGTTGCGGCGATCTCTGCGAACGTCGGTCCCTGGCCAGCCACGTAGCGTGGCGCCTCTTTAAGTTGTTCCGACAGAGCCTGCGTGTGCTGTTTGCAGTCCTCCAGGGCCCGGTTGTGGCTCTGGAGCGAATCCATGAGCTGATTCACAAGCTCTGTCGGAAATTCCTGGCGAGGAGTCTGTTGAGGTGGGATGGATTCCGTTGTGTTTTCCAACTCGGCACTTGTTTCCTTATCTGCCCCTGCCTCCTTGACGAGGTGGTAGAGTCTCTCGGCTGCCTTGGTGATCTCATAGGCGATTTCCTTTTTTAAGTTACGAGAGCTCACCACCTGCATTTTTACTTTTGAGAGGCAGGCTTTGGCTTCGGTCATCCTGTTCATGTACCGAGTTGGCTGTGTTGTTTGAGAAGGTGGCGATGACAGGATTATTGTTTGCTCTGGCCGTGACTCTTGTGGGAGGATTGTTTTGGGCCTGAGCTTAGGTGGAGATCTTTTCGGGGACTTTGGCTGAGGTGAAGGTGTTTTCTGAGGGCGGGCCTCGCTGACTATCTCAGCCTCCCGCTCTTCAGGACTGTAACAAACTGATGGTCCTGCCTCAGCTACTATTGAGCTTCCCGATTCCGACCTC